>NC_134356.1:101226678-101464178 GCF_048569485.1 Anomaloglossus baeobatrachus | reverse complement strand
ACACACACCCTGTGCAGCCTCAGCCACGCACACACACACACACACACACACACACACACACCCTGTGCAGCCTCAGCCAGCAACGCAAACACACACACCCACTGTGCAGCCTCTGCTAGCAACACACACACACCCTGTGCAGCCTCAGCCAGAAACAGAATCACACACACCCTGTGCAGCCTTAGCTAGCAACATACACACACCCTGTGCAGCCTCTACTAGCAACACACACACACCCAGTGCAGCCTCAGCCATCAACGCAATCACACATACATACATACACACATACACACACACACTCACTCTATTGAGCCTCAGCTAGCAACACACACCCTGTGCAGCCTCAGCCAGCAACAGAATCACACACGTTCACACCCTGTGCAGCCTCAGCCAGCAACAGAATCACACACGTTCACACCCTGTGCAGCCTCTGCCAGCAACTGAATCACACACCCACCCACACCCTGTGCAGCCTCAGCCAGCAATGCAAACACACACACACACACCCTCAGCTAGCAACACACACATACACACACCCTGTGCAGCCTCTGCTAGCAACACACACACACACACACACACACACACACACACTGTGCAGTCTCTGCTAGCAACACACATCCACACACCCCGTGCAGCCTCAGCCAGCAACGCAATCACATACACACACCCACGCACACACACTGCTCCCCTATCCTCCTTTGGCGGCACATGGAACCGGTAATGATCACAGCTGCTGTCACCGCTGAACTTTCTGCCGGCGCGTGCAGAGCAGTTCTCCCTGCACAACAGCCACTGACCAATCAAAGGCAAGCGTCTGAGGTCATATGCAGCTGGTGCCTGCCTCTGGCAGGCGGCTGTTATTGCGTTATGCAGCGAGAACTTCACTGTGCGCGGCAAAACTGTAAACTGAAATAAATAGCTGGCGGCTGCGGCCCCTTGCACCGGTCGCCATCTCTAGCGGGTCCATGGGCCAGCGGGCCGCAAGAAGCCACCTGAAGGGCCGCATACGGCCCGCGGGCCACGTGTTGGAGACCCCTGGACTAAAGGGTGCTTTACATGCTGCGACATCGCTAGTGATCTCGTTAGCGATGTGACACGCCAGATCGCAGATGTGATCTGCCGAGATCGCACATGTGACTGGCGCCATAAAACTACCTATGTGCGATCTCTGCAGATCGCATCTGCTTTTTATCGTGTCACATCGCTAACGAGATCGTGAGCGATGTTCCAGCGTGTAAAGCACCCTTAAGAGTCAGAAAGGCATAGAAATAAATGTCTCTTGGCTATGTTCCCCACTGATGACCACTTCATTGTGAACAATGCCCTACAAAACCGGATGTTAAATGCAACACTGCTTCAGGCACATTTTAAGGAGGTGAGACGCATCCAGGTGTCACATCAGACCATTCAAAACCATTTACATCCGTGTGGTCTGCCTGCTATACAACAAACCAATGACTAGAGATGAGCAGACCCGTGGAACTGTGGTTCAGCCTGTTCAACCGAACTTTAGATAAAAATTGGTTTGGGTCCCACACTTTTCCATTGGGGTTCAGGTTGTCACTAATTGGGTAGGTCGGGTCTCTACCCACAGCCAGCCATAAGCAGATCATCACTTCTAGCGAAGAGTGGGCAGGTTTTGTTTATTTTTGGTGCACACTACATCTAGTACGGCTCCTTACCGCCAGTGTGAGCCGTTTAAACACTGCAGGCGGGTCATACTGGTTTTTAGCACCGAGTGTACCCAACCACAGTGGTGCTCATGTGAATGCTTTGCATATGTAAAGCATCCGAACTTTTTTTTTTTTTGTAAGGTCTGTGTTTGGTACGGACACCAAACTTGGTGTGGTCATGAATACAGATGAGCAAATACCACCAGGCACCGGCGTCATTTTCTTGCCGGACAAAGGACCAGTGAGCCTCAGTTCTGTTCACTGATGAGAGTTGTTCATGCTGAGGAGAAATGATGGCTGCAATCAATGTTGGAGATGTTCAGGAGAGCAATAAGCAGCAGCCTCTGTTGTAACCAGATGAGCCTTTGGTGGTGGTGCTACAGTGTGGGCAGGTACTACTTGAATAACATCATTAATCCAGTTATGACTCTGCATGAACAACACAGGCCTAATTTCATTTTCATGGACGATAATGCTTTAGCTCATTGAGATCACATCATTAGGGAATGGCTGCTGGAGACTCTGGTACATACGTCAAATGAATTGGCCTGCAAGTTCTCCAGACCTGAATCCCATACAAAACCTCTGGGATCAACTGAGTCACTGTGTAGCTGCTTGTAACTATGAATCCCAAGAACCTCAGTGACCTGAGGGTCGCCCTTAAAGAAGAGTGGGATGCAATGCCTCAGCAGACAATAACTCAACTTGTGAACAGCACAAGACATTGTCAAGCTATAATTGATGCTTAAGGCCATGTGACTATATGGAAAAATTGTCATTTTTGGGAGATATACCCACCACTGTTGTTGGCTTTTGTTTCAATAAATTGCTTGAGATTCGGATATCCCCATTGCATGTGTCTAATTCCCTACTTTCATGATAAAATATCACTGTAGCATGAACCTTTTACGTTTTACATAAATTTCACCAGAAGACCAAATATCCCTAGATTTTTGTGAATACTGTATAAAAAAAGTAAAGAACAAAAAGACAAATATTACACCAATGAATGTTTTATGAGAAAATAAGAATAAAATACACATCTTTGGTATTATAGCCTCCAGAAAGTCAAACATCTAAAAAAAAAAAAAAAAAAAAAAAAAGGCAAACTTTATCATCGCAAATGCCGTAAAAAGTCAAGTTTTGAAATGACTCGGCAGAAAAGTGGAAAAATTATAGCTCTCAAAATCTTTATAAACCATTCATTGTGTGCAAGTTGCAAAATGTAATATATAAAGCTGAATGTGTATGTATGTATGTATATGTATATGTATATGTATATATATATATATATATATATATATATATATATATATATATATATATATATATATATAAAAATTAGTTTGTGTGTGTCCGGGATTGGCATCCACACCGTCGCAGCTACAGCCACAAAATTTTGCACACTCACACTTCTGGACCCCGAGAGCGTCATAGGCTATGTTTTGTGGGGAAATTTTAACCCCGATCTTTACAGTTATTCAACAAAAAACCTGCCTCCATTAAAGCGAATGGAGCTCGGAGCCACAGTGCAGCAAGAACTTCAGAAGAATGCGCGGCCACGCCCTTATATGGAATGTTGGCGTGTCACAATGCAGCCAGGGAAAGAGACAGACACAGACAGGGTAAGAAACACACATAGGGTAAGAGACAGACACAAAGAGACAGACAAAGAAACAGACTGACAGGGAAAGAGACACAGGGAAAGAGAGGGAAAATGACAGACCGGGAAAGAGACAGACAGAGAGAGAGACAGAGAGATCTATACAGAGGGAGAGACAGACAGAGAATGGGAGAGAAACAGAGAGACTGTTACTATCCCGGGCAGCGCCGGGTGCTATGTTGTGAGGCAAAATTTTAACCCCGCGCGTTCCAATTTACCAATCAATTTTGCCCCTATCTACATAATGGGGAAAAAGTGAAATGAAAAGTGTTGGGGGCAAATTGACAGCTGCCAGATGTGAACAAGGGGGACTTAAAGAATAAGAGCGATGGCGCCAAAGAGTATATACCGTACAGTTGCTAAGGTGGGGCCCCGACATGGGATACTCACCACACTCGGGGATATGAACACACACACAAAATGCGCCACACACTACCACGTGCTTGAACACAAATACCACCCTCAGCACACATCTCACCACACATACACCAACCTCACCACATAATCGCCCTAAACACACACAAGTCTGGTATTATCTTTCAAAAATAAAAATCTGATTAATAAGCAGCCAAACTACAAGAACAACAAATGTACCACATAGGAAATACGGCAGCTGTCAGTCACATGACCTGTCTATATGTGTATGTGTGAGCTAATATATATACTGTCAGGGGGGAGGGCTTTCTGTTGCCTGGAGATTTATCAGGCTGCCAATAGCAACCAATCACAGCTTAGCTTCTATATCTGAGCTCTGATTGGTTAATATAGGCAACAATTTAATAATTACATTTCTATTTGTTTTGTGGTTTTTGTGTGCAGAATACATTTTTGTTAATACATTCTATTTTGTTAACAGCAGTTATTTACCCGGGCGAAGCCGGGTAGTACAGCTAGTGTATAATATATGTAATCTTCAAGAAGGAGAATGAAGCGGCAACTCGACCTGGTGGTTGGCAAACTTTTAATCTGTATTTACAGCAGACAACATATACGGCCCTATCTATCCTTCTATCTATCTATCCCTCTATCTATTTATCTATCTATCCCTCTATCTATCTATCTATTATATATCCATCTACCCCTCTATCCATCTATCTATCTATCTACCCCTCTATCTATATATTATATATCTATCAGTCATATGGATAAATTCATGATACATATCTATTATCTGTCATGTATGTTATATATATATATATATATATATATATATATATATATATAGACACAGTCAGGGCCAGAAATATTTGGACAGTGACACAAGTTTTGTTATTTTAGCTGTTTACAAAAACATGTTCAGAAATATTATATATATAATATGGGCTGAAAGTGCACACTCCCAGCTGCAATATGAGAGTTTTCACATCCAAATCGGAGAAAGGGTTTAGGAATCAGAGCTCTGTAATGCATAGCCTCCTCTTTTTAAAGGGACCAAAAGTAATTGGACAAGGGACTCTAAGGGCTGTAATTAACTCTGAAGGCGTCTCCCTCGTTAACCTGTAATCAATGAAGTAGTTAAAAGGTCTGGGGTTGATTACAGGTGTGTGGTTTTGCATTTGGAAGCTGTTGCTGTGACCAGACAACATGCGGTCTAAGGAACTCTCAATTGAGGTGAAGCAGAACATCCTGAGGCTGAAAAAAAAGAAAAAATCCATCAGAGAGATAGCAGACATGCTTGGAGTAGCAAAATCAACAGTCGGGTACATTCTGAGAAAAAAGGAATTGACTGGTGAGCTTGATAACTCAAAAAGGCCTGGGCGTCCACGGATGACAACAGTGGTGGTTGATCGCCGCATACTTTCTTTGGTGAAGAAGAACCCGTTCACAACATCAACTGAAGTCCAGAACACTCTCAGTGAAGTAGGTGTATCTTTCTCTAAGTCAACAGTAAAGAGAAGACTCCAGGAAAGTAAATACAAAGGGTTCACATCTAGATGCAAACCATTCATCAATTCCAAAAATAGACAGGCCAGAGTTAAATTTGCTGAAAAACACCTCATGAAGCCAGCTCAGTTCTGGAAAAGTATTCTATGGACAGATGAGACAAAGATCAACCTGTACCAGAATGATGGGAAGAAAAAAGTTTGGAGAAGAAAGGGAACGGCACATGATCCAAGGCACACCACATCCTCTGTAAAACATGGTGGAGGCAACGTGATGGCATGGGCATGCATGGCTTTCAATGGCACTGGGTCACTTGTATTTATTGATGACATAACAGCAGACAAGAGTAGCCAGATGAATTCTGAAGTGTACCGGGATATACTTTCAGCCCAGATTCAGCCAAATGCCGCAAAGTTGATCGGACGGCGCTTCATAGTACAGATGGACAATGACCCCAAGCATACAGCCAAAGCTACCCAGGAGTTCATGAGTGCAAAAAAGTGAAACATTCTGCAATGGCCAAGTCAATCACCAGATCTTAACCCAATTGAGCATGCATTTCACTTGCTCAAATCCAGACTTAAGACGGAAAGACCCACAAACAAGCAAGACCTGAAGGCTGCGGCTGTAAAGGCCTGGCAAAGCATTAAGAAGGAGGAAACCCAGCGTTTGGTGATGTCCATGGGTTCCAGACTTAAGGCAGTGATTGCCTCCATAGGATTCGCAACAAAATATTGAAAATAAAAATATTTTGTTTGGGTTTGGTTTATTTGTCCAATTACTTTTGACCTCCTAAAATGTGGAGTGTTTGTAAAGAAATGTGTACAATTCCTACAATTTCTATCAGATATTTTTGTTCAAACCTTCAAATTAAACGTTACAATCTGCACTTGAATTCTGTTGTAGAGGTTTCATTTCAAATCAAATGTGGTGGCATGCAGAGCCCAACTCGCGAAAATTGTGTCAGGTCCAGAAATATTTGGACAGTAACTGTATGTATATATATATATATATATATATATATATATATATATATATATATAAAATCATCCATCCATCCCTCTATCATCCATCCATCCATCCATCTTTGCAGCTGAATAATCTGCTTCTGTAGAGGTCAAGATAACCAAAACTTCCTATGCTTTTCAATACAGGCAGTGGCTCAGTGATAGAGCTGCTGCCAGTGGAACAATGAGCTTTCACAGTTCACGGGTTCTAGTCCTGGCCACCCCAGAGCCGATGAGAATTTAATTTAATTTATTCACTGCACTGAGGGGAGGAGCTGTGACATCAGCTGTGAGCCGCGGGGCTGCGGGACACACCTCTAAAATCAGGGCAGTCCCGCAGAAGCCGGGACGGTTGGGAGGTATGCAGATGGGCACCAGAGATCACTTGTCTGCTGGGCGCACTGACGGGCCCCGGGGATCACTTGTCTGCTGGGAGCACAGACGGCCCCAGGCACCACTTACCTTTTGGGCGCACAGACAGGCCCAAGTGACCAACTTGTCTGCTGGGTACACGGACGCGCCCCAGGGACCACCTTTTGCTAGGCGCACAGAAGGACTCTAGGGATCACCTCTCTGCTGGGCGCACAGACGGGCCCCATTGATCACCTGTCTGCTGGGCACACAGAAGAGCCACAGAGATCACTTGTCTGCTTGGTGCACAGAAGAGCCACAGAGGTCACCTGTCTGCTGGGAGCACAGACAGGCCAAAAAGATCACGATCACCTGTCTCCTGGGCGTACAGATGGGTCCCAGGGATCACCTGTCTGCTGGGCACACAGAGGAGCCCCAAAGATCACTTGTCTGCTCGGCGCACAGAAGAGCCCCAGAGATCACTTGTCTGCTGGGAGCACAAAGAACCCAAGGGATCACCTGTCTGCTGGGCGCACAAATGGGCCCCAGTGATCACCTGTCTTTTGGGTCCACAGACGGGCCCCAGGGACCACTTGTCTGCTCTCTGCCCATGTGACCAGTAAACAGGTGGTGAGGGCCCGTGTGCCCAACGAACAGGTGGTGGGGGCCCGTATGCCCAATGGACAGGTAGTGGAAGCCCATGTGCCCAGCGGACAGGTAATGGGGACTCGTAAGCCCAGCAGACTGGTGGTGGATGCGAGTGTGCCCAGCGAACAGATCATGGTGGCTTGTGTGACCAACAGACAGGTGATGAGGGGCTGTGTGCTCAGCAGACAGATGGTGGGGGTCCGTGTGCCCCAAGCCGACAGGTGATCTTGTCTAGTGGAGAGGTGATAGGGGTCCATGTGCTCAGTGCATCTGTAGTGGGGACACGTGTGACACTCATGCCCAGCTGACATGTGGTGGGGACCCATGTGCCCAGCGACAGGTGGTGGGGGCCCATGAGCCCAGCAGACAGGCCCCCCATCACCTGTCCGTTACGCAAGATCACCTGTGTGCCCATCGGACAGGTGGTGGGGCCTGTGTGGCCAGAGGACTGATCTTGCTTAATGTAAAGAGGAACCCGTGTGCCCAGCAGACAAGTGGTGGGGGTCCCGAGTGTGCCCCCAGCGGACAGATAATCATGCCTAGCGGACAGGTGGTGGGGGCCCACGTGCCCAGTAAACAGGTGGTGGGGGCCCGAGTGCCCAGCGGACAGGTGATGGGGGCCCATGTGCCCAACGAACAGGTGGTGGGGGCCTGTATGCCCAGCGGACAGGTGGTGGGGGCCCGTATGCATAGCGGACAGTTGGTGGGTCCCATATGCCCCCAGTCGACAGGTGGTGGGAGCCCATGTGCCCAGAGGACAGGTGATCTTGCCTAATGGACAGGTGACAGGAACCCATGTGTCCAGCAGACAGGTGATGGGGAGCCCTTGTGCCCCCAGCAGACAGGTTATCTTGCCTAGCGGAAAGGTGGTAGGGGCCCGTGTGCCCAGCGGACCGGTAGTGGGGAACCATGTGCCCAGCGGAAATGTGGTGGTGGCCAGTGTGCCCAGCGGACCAGTGGTGGGGGCTGTGTGCACAGCGGACCGGTGGTGGGAGCCAGTGGGGGCCAGTGCCCCAGTGAACATGTTGTAGGGTCCCAAGCGCCCAGCGAATAGGTAGTGGGGACTCGTGTGCCTAGTTAACAGGTGATCATGCCTACCTGATAGATAGTGAGGGTATGTGCCCCTAGCAGACATGTGGTGGGGGCCCGTGAGCCTAGCTGACAAGTGGTAGGGGCCCGTGTGCCTAGAGGACAGGTGATCTTCCCTTGTGGTTACGTGATGGGGGCCCGTGTGCCCAATGGACACCTGTGGTGGTCCGTTTTCCCCCAGCAGAGAGGTGATGAGAGCCCGTGTGCCCAGAAGACAGGAAATCTTGCCTATTGGAGAAGTGATAGAAACCTGTGTGTCCAGCAGACAGTGGTGGGGGGCTCGTGTACATCTAGCGGACAGGTGATCTTGCCAATCAGACAGGTGATAGGGGCCCGTGTGCCCAGTGAAGAGGTGGTGGGGGCTTGTGTGCCCAGCGGACAGGTGATCATGTCTAACAGACGAGGTGGGGGCCCGTGTGCCCAGCAGACAGGTGATCTTGCCTAGCAGACAGGTAGTGGGGGCCCGTGCCCCCAGTGAACATGTTGTAGGGTCCCAATTGCTCAGCGACAGGTGGTGGGGACCCGTGTGCCCAGTTAACAGGTGATCATGTACCGCCCCGCGGGCTCGGCTGCGACCGCCGAGCCGCTCGGATACGTGCTCGTACTGTGGGTGGTGGCTCGAGCCTCTCACGGACCCGGGGGTCACGTCGCTCTGCAAGGGAGTTGGCGCTACACGCGGGGACTTGGGTGAGGAGTCCCACGGCCGGGGCCGCGGTGGTTTGGGATATAAGTTCGTGACGCCACCCACAAGTTGTGGTGATTGTAGACACTACCGCTTCGGTGAAGGTATGGGGGCTCCCGGGAGCGGTGTAATGGCGCAGCTAGGTGTTGACCCCTCCGTGGGTAGGGGGTGTTGATCCCGGGGCCCGGTTGGCGAGGGACGGGGTGCAGGGTGAAGTGTTGCGGTGCGGCGTGGTGCACGGCCCGAAGGCACTGGTGTACTCACTATGACACAAGACACCGGAGTCTCTGGTAAACAGGATGGAGTGATGAACCGCAGCCGTCTGCAGCTTCTCCCAGAATAGGTTGGTGGTTTCCGCCTTTTTCCTGCACCTCTGTGTGTAAATGTTTGACTCCTATGCCAAGACAAGGTACTCCGCTCCCCGACTTGCATATGCCGTAGGAGCCAGTTTGCCCACAGACGCTGGCCCTTTGGGTCTCTATGCCTTGGCGGTGGCTTTACCCTGTATGGTTGGGCTGTTGTCTTCTAAAGGAACTTGTGTGGGATTAGGTCCTTAAGTCCAGTCCGCAATCAGTTGATTTGACTCGGCCCTGTCGGTTCAGGGCTTTGTACTGGGTCTGAGTACCCCTCCTGGCCGGTTCGGTACCGGCGGGCCACCACCCGACCCCGGTCCTACGGTTCCACCGGCTGTAATCCCAGCTCCTGCAGGCGGCCACCACCGTCTGCCTTCTTGCCAATGGTGACTGGGCTCCGACCCAGCCACCCAGTAGTCTCTTGGCAGGCCTGGACACAGTCAAGTTCAAGGTCGTGAGCAGAGTAGTCTGAAGGAGGTGTAGAGCAGACAAGTTCACGGGCAGTCCTGAGTGTTTTCCCGCCTCCAGGCCTGTGAACTCCTCGGTGGGCGGAGCCAACCACCTGGCTCCACCCCCCTGGTGTGGACATCAAACCTGGAGGGTGGTGACAAGGGTTTCTTGGTTGGCTGCTGTCACCTAACCGGGAAGGGGTGTGGTGTTGAGTGTGACTACCTGGGACGACCTGACTAGTCCAGGGCGTCACAATCATGCCTACCTGACAGATAGTGAGGGTATGTGCCCCTAGCAGACATGTGGTGGGGGCCCGTGCGCACAGCGGACAGGTGGTGAGGGGGCCTGTGTGCCCAATGGAAAGGTGGTGGGGGACCCATGTACCCATAGGACACGTGATGGGGCCCGTGTGTCCAGTGAACTGGTGGTGGGGGCACGTGTGCCCAGTGGACAGGTGCTGGAGGCCCATGTGCCCATCGGACAGGTGGTGGGGCCCGTGTGCCAAGCGGACAGATGGTGAGGCCAATGTGCCCATAGATCAGAAAATGGGGGCTCGTATCCCCAGCGGACAGTTGATCTTGTCTAGCGGACAGGTGGTGAGGGAACTGTGTGCCCAGCGGACAGGTGATTTTGCCTAGCAGACAGGTAGTGGGAGGCCCCTGTACTCTCAGCAGACAGGTGGTGAGGGGGCCCATGTGTCCAGCAAACAGGTGGTGAGGGGACCCGTGTGCCCAGCGGACAGGTGGTGGCGGGCCCATGTGCCCAGCAGAAAGGTGGTGTGGGGCCCGTGTGCCCAGCGAACAGGTGATGGGGGGCCCGTGTGCCCAGAGAACATTTGCAGGTGGCCCATGTGCCCAGCGGACAGGTGGTAAGGGGGCACATGTGCCCAACAGACAGATGATGGTGGGGGGACCCATATTCCCAGCGGACAGGTGATGGCGGGCCCGTGTGCCCAGCAGACAGGTGGTGGCGGGCCCCTGTGTCCAGCGGACAGGTGGTGGATGCCCAAGTGCCTAGGAGACAGGTAGTGGGGGCCCGTGTGCTCAGTCGACAGGTGGTGGGGGCCCATGTGCCCAGCAGACAGGTGGTGGGGGCCCACGTGCACAGCGGACAGGTGATCTTGGCTAGAGGACAGGTGGTGGGGGCATGTGTGCACAGTGGACAGGTGGTGGCGGCCCGTGTGCCAAGCGGATAGATGGTGAGGGCCTGTGTGCCCAGCGGACAGATGATGAGGCCAATGTGCCCATAGATCAGAAAATGGGGGCTCGTATCCCCAGCAGACAGTTGATCTTGTCTAGCGGACAGGTGGTGAGGGAACGGTGTGCCCAGCGGACAGGTGATCTTGCCTAGCAGA
The DNA here is from genome assembly GCF_048569485.1 of Anomaloglossus baeobatrachus. Lineage (NCBI taxonomy): Eukaryota > Metazoa > Chordata > Amphibia > Anura > Aromobatidae > Anomaloglossus > Anomaloglossus baeobatrachus. Next base: position 101,453,024 of record NC_134356.1, on the reverse strand, counting down.
CAGGTAGTGGGGGCCCCTGTTCCCTCAGCAGACAGGTGGTAAGGGGGCCCATGTGCCCAGCAAACAGGTGGTGGCGGGCCCATGTGCACAGCAGACAGGTGGTGGGGGGCCCGTGTGCCCAGCGAACAGGTGATGGGGGGCCCGTGTGCCCAGCGAATATTTGCAGGTGCCCCATGGGCCCCCTTACCACCTGTCCGCTAGGCACATGTTCCCAGCGGACAGATGATGGTGGGCCCATGTGCCCAGCGGACAGGTGGTGGATGCCCAAGTGCCCAGGAGACAGCTGGTGGGGGCCCTGTGCTCAGTCGACAGGTGGTGGGGGCCCATGTGCCCAGCAGACAGGTGGTGGGGGCTCATGTGCCCAGCGGACAGGTGATCTTGGCTAGCGGACAGGTGGTGGGGGCATGTGTGCACAGTGGACAGGTGGTGGGGGCCCGTGTGCCAAGCTGACAAGTGGTGGGGTACTGTGTGCACAGTGGACAGGTAGTGGGGGCCCGTGTGCCCAGCAGACAGATGGTGGGGGCCCGTGTGCCCAGTGGACAGATGATGGGGCCCATGTGCCCAGTGGACAGATAGTGGGGTCTCGTTTGCCCAGCGGACAGTTGATTTTGCCTAGCAGACAGGTGGTGGGGGGCCCGTGTGCCCAGCAGACAGGTGGTGAGAGGGCCAGTGTGCCCAGCAGAAAGGTGGTGGGGGGCCCATGTGCCTATCGAACACGTGATGGGGCCTGTGTTTCCCAGTGAGCTGGTGATGGGGGGCACGTGTGGACGGGTGCTGGAGGCATATGTGCCCATCGGACAGGTGGTAAGGGGACCCATGTGCCCAGCAGATAGATGGTGAGGGGACCCATGTGCCCAGCGGACAGGTGATGGCGGGCCTGTGTGCTCAGCAGACAGGTGGTGGGGGGCCCCTGTGTCCAGCGGATAGGTGGTGGATGCCCAAGTGCCCAGCAGACAGGTGGTGGGGGCCCGTGTGGTCCGCAGACAGGTGGTGGGGGCCCGTGCACACAGCGGAAAGGTGGTGAGGGGGCCCATGTGCCCATAGGGCACATGATGGGGCCCGTGTGCCCAGTGAACTGGTGGTGGGGGCACGTGTGCCTAGTGGACAGGTGCTGGAAGCCCATGTGCCCATCAGACAGGTGGTGGGGCCCGTGTGCCAAGCAGACAGATGGTGAGGGCCTGTGTGCCCAGCGGACAGATGATGGGGGCAATGTGCCCATAGATCAGATAATTGGGGCTCGTATCCCCAGCGGACAGTTGATTTTGTCTAGCAGACAGGTGGTGAGGGAACTGTGTGCCCAGCGGACAGGTGATCTTGCCATTGCAGACAGATAGTGGGGGGCCCCTGTACCCTCAGCAGACAGATGGTGAGGGGGCCCGTGTGCCCAGCAGACAGGTGGTGAAGGGGCCCATGTGCCCAGCGGATAGGTGGTGAGGGGACCCGTGTGCCCAGCAGACAGGTGGTGGAAGGCCCGTGTGCCCAGAGAACAGGTGATGGGGGCCCGTGTGCCCAGCGAACATTTGCATGTGGCCCATGTGCCCAGCGGACAGGTGGTAAGGGGGCCCATGTGCCCAGCAGACAGATGATGGTGGGGTGACCCATGTTCCCAGCGGACAGGTGATGGCGGGCCCATGTGCCCAGCAGACAGGTGGTGGGGGGCTCCTGTGTTCAGCGGACAGGTGGTGGATGCCCAAGTGCCCAGGAGACAGGTGGTGGGGGCCCATGTGCCCAGTGGACAGGGAGTCTTCCTAGTGGACAGATGGTGGGGGCCCATGTGCCCAGCAGACAGGTGTTGGGGGCCCATGTGCCCAGTGGACAGGTGATCTTGCTTAGCGGACAGGTGGTGGGGGCATGTGTGCACAGTGGACAGGTGGTGGGGGCCTGTGTGCCAAGCTGACAGGTGGTGGGGGCCCGTGTGCCCATTGTACAGGTGGTGGGGGCCGGTGTGCCCAGTGGACAGATGATGGGGCCCATGTGCCCAGTGGACAGATAGTGGGGGCCCATTTGCCCAGCGGACAGTTGATTTTGCCTAGCAGACAGGTGGTGGGGGGCCCGTGTGCCCAGCGAACAGGTGGTGAGAGGGCCAGTGTGCCCAGCAGAAAGGTGGTGGGGGGCCCATGTGCCTACCGAACACGTGATGGGGCCTGTGTTGCCCAGCAAACTGGTGGTGGGGGCACGTGTGCCCAGTGGACAGGTGCTGGAGGCATATGTACCCATCGGCCAGGTGGTAAGGGGGCCCATGTGCCCAGCAGACAGATGGTGAGGGGACCCATGTGCCCAGCATACAGATGGTGGGGGGACCCATGTGCCCAGCGGACAGGTGATGGCGGGCCCGTGTGCTCAGCAGACAGGTGGTGGGGGGCCCCTGTGTCCAGCGGACAGGTGGTGGATGCCCAAGTGTCCAGCAGACAGGTGGTGGGGGCCCGTGTGCTCAGCGGACAGGTGGTGGGGGCCTGTGTGCCCAGCGGACAGGGATTCTTCCTAGTGAACAGATGGTGGGGGCCCATGTGCCCAGCAGACGTGGTGGGGGCCCATGTGCCCAGCGGACAGGTGATCTTGCCTAGCGGACAGGTGGTGGGGGGCATGTGTGCACAGTGGACAGGTGGTGGGGGCCCGTGTGCCAAGCTGACAGGTGGTGGGGTACTGTGTGATGATTGTACAGCTGGTGGGAGCCCATGTGCCCAGCAGACAGATGGTGGGGGCCCATGTGCCCAGTGGACAGATAGTGGGGGCTCGTTTACCCAGCGGACAGTTGATTTTGCCTAGCAGACAGGTGGTGGGGGGACTGTGTGCCCAGCAGACAGGTTATCTTGCCTAGCGTGGTGGGGGGCCCCTGTGCCTCAGCAGACAGATGGTGAGGGGGCCCATGTGTCCAGCGGACAGGTGGTGAGAGGGCCAGTGTGCCCAGTGGAAAGGTGGTGGGGGGGCCCATGTGCCTATCGGACACGTGAAGGTGCCTGTGTGCCCAGCGAACTGGTGGTGGGGGCATGTGTGCCCAGTGGACAGGTGCTGGAGGCATATGTGCCCATCGGACAGGTGGTAAGGGGGCCCATGTGCCCAGCAGACAGATGGTGGGGGCCCTTTTGTCCAGTGGACAGGTGTTGGGGGGCCTATGTTACCAGCAGGGATGTGGGGGGTCCCGTGTACCTAGTGGACATTTGGAGGTGGCCCGTGTGCCCAGCAGACAGGTTGGGGGAACCCATGTGCCTAGCCTGCAGGTGGTGAGGGCCTGTTATGCTCAGATGACAGGTGATATTGCCAAGTAGACAGGTGATGAGGACCCGTGTGTGTCAAGCGGACACGTGATTGGTCCTGTGTTCCCAGTGAACAGGTGGTGGGGGCCCATAAACTCCCAGCGCACAAGTCATGTTGGCCCGAGAGCCCAGCAGACAGGTCGTGGGGGCCCAAGTGTCCCCCGTTCACACGTGGTGGAGGCCTGAGTGCCCCCAGCAGAAAGGTTATCTTGCCTGACGGACAGGTGGTGGGAGGCCTGTGTGCCCAGTGGACAGGTGATCAAATCTAGCAGACAGGTGGTGGGGGGGTCCATGTGCCCAGCGGACAGGTGGTGGGGGTCCGTGTGCCCATAGAACACGTGACCTCTCCTATTGGATAGGTGATAGGAACCCATGTAAACAGCAGATAGGTCGGGGCATCTGTCCCCAGCGAACAGGTGATATTGTCTAGCGGACAGGTGATTTGGGCGTGTTTGCTCATCGCATAGGTGGTGGGGGTTTGTATGCCCAGTGGACCAGTGGTGGGGGACCGTGTGCCCAGCGGACAGGTGGTGGGGGCCTTTATGCCCAGTGGATAGTTGATCTTACCTAGCGGACTGCTGGTGGGGCAAGTGTACCCAGCGGACAGGTGGTGGGGCCCATTTGCCAAGCAAACATATAGTGGGGGCCCGTTTGCACAGCAGACAGATGATCTGGGTCCTTGTGCCCAGCGGACAGGTGATATTGTCTAGCAGACAGGTGATGGGGTCTCGTGTGCCCAGAGGACAGGTGTTGGGGGGCCCGTGTGCCCTGCGGAAAGGTGATCCTTGGGGCCTATCTGTGCTCCAAGCAGACAGGTGATCCCTGGGATCTGTTTGTGCGCCCTGCAGACAGGTGATCCCTGGGGCCGGTGTGCAACCAGCAGACAGGTGATCATCTTTGCTCCAGTGAGCACCAAGCAGACAAGAAGATGATCTTTGGGGCCTGGCTGTGGGCCCAACACCCTTTGTCAACAGTAAGGACTTATTCAGTTAAGCCTAATTTCTTCATTAGTCTTTGATGTCTTTTAGCATTTAATGCCTTTCTGAAAATATCTGCTGTCATATCTTCAGTTGGACAATATTCTAATTTGAGGATTCTTTGTTCCTGGCGATCCCTCAAGAAATTATACTTCGCATGAATGTGCTTGGTTCTTGGGTTAACTCTTTCCATCTGAGCAAGAACAAGACATTCTTGATTGTCCTCATTTATTTTTGTTGGTTCCAACTGTGGTTGTCCTAGGTCTGTTAGAAATTGTCTTAACTCGCATGTGCTGCTTCAACATATTCAGTTTCTGCTGACGAAAGAGTTACTATAGATTGCTTTTTACTAGTCCAACTAATTGGTCCGCCTGAGAGAAAGAAAAGATGGCCATTGGTAGATTTCCTGCCAGTTGGATCTCCAGCCCAATCTGCATCAACGTATCCAGTTAAAGTGCATTTATCACTTTTAGGTAGTTTCAGTTTAACGTTGCTAGTTCCTTTCAAATATCATATTACTCTCTTCACGGCATTCCAATCCCTTTTATTAGGTTTTGACACTTTTCTGCTCAGAATTCCTACTGCTGCTTCGATGTCTGGCCTTGTAACAGTTGCTAGATACAGTAATTTTTCTCCTTTGCCGTTCTGTACTCTTCATCATTTGGTAACATATTTTGCTCACTATTCTTCTCTCTAAGATAATTGGTTTCTATTGGAGACTTTACTGTTTTTGCATCCTTCAATCCAAATATTTCAATTCTGTCATGAATCATGTGATTTTGATTAAGTAGGAAACTTCCATCTTGTTCTCTTTCTATCTGCATTCCTAGGTACTGTTTCACATTTCTCAAGTCTTTGATTTTGAAATGTTGATTCAGAATTTTTAGTATGTCCTCTTTATCCCTTTCTTTTTCAAAACAAACTAAAATATCATCAACATATATGAGTACATAGATCCATCTGTCCATCAGCCTGTGTGAAGGCAAGGATCAGCTTTGCTTCTTTTCATTTGTGGGCATTTCTGTGATTTTATCATTCCACGCATTAGCAGTATGTTTTAAACCGTATATACTTTTCTGTAGTTTACAAACCATGTTAGGGTTACTTTCATCTTTGAATCCTGGAGGTTGTTCCATGTAAATATCTTCTGTTAAATTTCCATTCAAAAATGTTATCTTTACATCCAGATGCTTCAACTCCATTTGTTTCATTGCTGCAACTGCAAACAAAGTTCTTATTGTAGTATGCTTGACAACTGGTGCAAATGTTTCATCATAGCCTTCTCCATATTTTTGACAATAACCTTTAGCTACGAGTCTTGCTCGGTATCGATCAGCTGTGCCATCTGTTTGGTATTTTACTTTAAAAACCCATTTACATCATATAGATTTACTTCCTTCTGGTAATTCTGTCAGTGTCCATGTCTTTGAGTCATGCATGGATTTTATTTCTGTTTCTGTTGCCTTTCTCCATTTATTAGCTTCTTCTTCAGGAGGTCGAGCTATGTCTTCCCAAGAGGTAGGCTCATAAATTTTGCTTGTACTTGTCTTGTATGAAAGACTTATTGGTTGTTTTCCTTTGTTTTCTCTTATTGCAAGTCTTGATTCTTTGTCTGTTTGTAATTGTATCTCTTCACTTTCAGTATTCTGTTTTGTTTTTTGTTTTTTATCAATTTCAACTTCCTTTTCATCAGATGTTCTTTCAGCTATATCACTGCTGTTTCCCTTATTTTTTGTTTCCAGTAATATCATTTTGTCTTCATTTAGATCCTCAATGAATGTCACACTGTTACTCACCATAAGTCTGTCTATTTTGGGATCTAGGATTCTTTATCCCTTGCAATTTTCACTATAGCCAACAAATATTCCTTCTATGGATCTGTTTTGAAGTTTGGAACATTTTTATGGTAGTTTGGAATCTGTTAGCATACATCTTATCATTTCAGTCAGAGTTCTGTTTTTCCTTTCTGCTACCTCATTTTGTTCAAGTGTGTATGGAACAGTCTTTTGATGCTCTATACCATTTTGTCTTAAGTAGTTTTCTATTTCGTGTCCTGTGAATTCACCTCCATTATCACTTCTAATGACAATTGGCTTCCTCTGAAACCTGTTATTCGACTTTGTCACATAATCTACTATTTTATTGAAAACTTCACTTTTGTTCTTGATGTGACTGTGTATTTTGAGTAGTCACTATAAAAGTCATTATATATCTATTGCCTCCTGATGTAGTCACTTTCATGGCTCCACATACGTCAGTATGCACCAAATCAAGTGGTGTTGTGCTTTTCGTCTCACTTTCTTTAGGTATAGATATTCTTGTAGCTTTAGATTTTATATAACATTCACATCTTACGATAATTGAGCAATCAGATATCAATAGATCCTTTGTCAATTCTTTCTTTTGTAGCTCCATTATACTTTCAGGATGTCTGTGTCCTAGATGTCAATGCCACATGTGAATACAATTCTTGTGATCGTGTGTACACAACTTCATCTGTTCCTTTATTGTGTCTAGATGATATAATTGTTCATCTGCCTTGACATTGGTTATTATATTTTTTCCCGCTAGGATTGTACATTCATCATCTTTGAATTTTACAGTAAGTCCTTTAGCTGTTAGGATTAGAAGGTGGATTGTTATCTGTAAAACGTCTAAAGCTGGTGTCACACATAACGACGACGACAACGACGTCGCTGCAACGTCACCATATTCTGTGACGTTGCAGCGACCATAGATGATCGTTAGTAAGCTGTCAAACATGCTAAATAAAGCAGCGACGGAGCAGAGATCATAGCGACGTCGACGGTCGTTGTGTGGTTTCAGACATGTCATTGCACGACGAGTCAGAGGTGTGGTTTTAACCCCTAGATACGGTTTGCGTTATCTCTTTTCACGCCCCTCTGTTCCTATTGGTGATCGCTACAGCACTTTGCGTTGTCTTTCTTCACGCCCCTCTGTTCCGATTGGTCATCACTACAGCGTCGCCTGATTGGGTGACCGTATCAAACAAAAGACGACGCAGTAGCGCTTCCATTCACTCTACCTGAGCTTTTTCAGAACGCAGTTTGTTGCAGTGATTCTTTCAATTTGTTGATTTCGTCTTGGATTTTTAATATTCTCCTGACTTAAAGGTAAGTAATTTTTTGGGGCAGTATTATACCAATATTCTAGTACATCGTGACATTAATATAGCAACTGTATTCTTGTATATTGTGGCAGTATTATAGTTATATTTATCTATGTACATAGGGGGAAGTATTATAGCTTTTCTATTCCTGACGTTATATATTCTATACCGCTGTACATATAGTTATGTTCTTGTACATAGGGGCAGTATTATAGTAGTTATATTCTTGTGCATAGGGGCAGTATTATAGTAGTTATATTCTTGTATATAGGGGGCAGTATTATAGCAGTTATATTCTTGTACATAGGGGGCCGTATTATAGTAGTTATATTCTTGTATATAGGAGCAGTATTATAGTAGTTATATTCTTGTATATAGGGGCAGTATTATAGTAGATATATTCTTGTATATAGGGGCAGTATTATAGTAGATATATTCTTGTATATAGGGGCAGTATTATAGTAGTTATATTCTTGTAGATAGGGGCAGTATTATAGTAGTTATATTCTTGTATATAGGGGGCAGTATTATAGTAGTTATATTCTTGTGCATAGGGGCAATATTATAGTACTTATATTCTTGTACATAGGGGGCAGTATTAAAGTATTTATATTCTTGTGCATAGGGGCAGTATTATAGTAGTTATATTCTTGTACATAGGGGCAGTATTATAGTAGTTATATTCTTGTGCATAGGGGCAATATTATAGTACTTATATTCTTGTACATAGGGGGCAGTATTAAAGTATTTATATTCTTGTGCATATGGGCAGTATTATAGTAGTTATATTCTTGTACATAGGGGCAGTATTATAGTAGTTATATTCTTGTACATAGGAGCAGTATTATAGTAGTTATATTCTTGTGCATAGGGGGCAGTATTATAGTAGTTATATTCTTGTACATAGAAGCAGTATTATAGTAGTTATAATCTTGTACATCGGGGCAGGTGGGACACCACCGCTGTTGTTGTTGGGCACCCAGGGGAGAGGTAGTGGCAGCTGGATGTTAACCCCTCCGCGGGTAGGGAGGGTTGTCCCGGGGCCCAATGACTTTTTGCTGGGTATAGCAATGGCATAAAGTGTTAGTGGTATCATTTTGATTTACAAATCTATTATGGGAAGGAGAATAGAGCGGACATGCAATTATACTCGATGGGGTATCGGTACAGAGGACCTAAATGGTTGTTGGTCCAAATGGCAGTCAATGTAATAAAAGTCATCAACCATAATAGTATATATAACATTTTATTGAACAAATGCAAACATTATAAAATTCAGAAAGATTAAAATAAAACGGACAACAAAAATATATTATTAAAAAAACAGTATAGACAGCAAAATGCTCAGTAGGCCACTATAACATCTGTTGCTGCCAACTTACAGCACCAGGACCGTTAAAATATTGGCAGTAGTTTTCTCGGCAGGCCTTCGCATCATCCTTGTTTCTGCCATGTATGACCGGTTGAAGGCCTGCGATTGCGGGAGCGTTAGCACGCCACTCACCAAGAACCACTTCCCCATTTGTTGGTTCCACAGAGTCCACGAAACCAGGCGGACTGTACGCATTTACATCTTGACGACGAAGGAAGTTGTGCAGCGTGCAACAGGCCAAAACAACAGAGTCTATTGATTGTAGCTTTAGGTTAATCGGAGTGTGGAAAAGTCTGAAGCGGTTGGCCATGATCCCGAAGGCATTTTCTACTACCCGACGTGCCCTTGACAAGCGGTAATTGAAAATGCGTCTTTCCTGCGTAAGAGCGTTTTGTGGAAACGGTTTTAGAAGATTGGCATGAAGTGGGAAGGCTTCATCGCCGACAAAAACAAAATTAAGGTTTCCTGTGGTCTCAGAGTTGGGTGGCAAGTGCAGGGCACCGTTCTGCAAATGCTCACCAAATGCTGTGTGCTCCAAAACACCACCATCAGAAACCCTGCCGTTCATGCCAACATCGACATTTATGAATTCATAGTTTGCATTAACAAGGGCCATCATTATGAGGCTGAAATAGCCCTTGTAATTGTAAAAATAGGATCCGCTGTTCCGTGGTTGCGTGATGCGCACATGTTTTCCATCCAAAGCCCCACCACAGTTTGGGAACTGCCAGAGCTGCTCAAAATCCTTGGCAATTTTATTCCATGCCTCCACTGTTTTAGGAAATTGATTATCGCTGCGTAGACTGCGAACAATTGCATTACATGTCTCAGGAATTATTACGCTAAGCAGGGACCTTGAAACAGCAGCAGAAAAATGCAAGTCTTGGAGGGAGCGTCCTGTGGCCAGGAATCGCAGTGTGACTGCCAATCTTTCATCTGGGGGGACGGCAGCACGCATCTTTGTATCCTTTCGTTGAATGAGTGGCGTAACTCTTTCCAGTAACATTTTGAAGGATTCCTCTGACATCCGCAGATAGTTGCGGAAATCATGAGGATCCTTCTCCTGCAGCTCTCTGATAAGTTGCATGTGTGAGAATTCGGACCTCCTCTGCAGCCACTCTCTGGTCCACATGCGCCGCTTTCGCTTTGAACGCCTCTCTAGCATCCGTGCCTCATCTTGTCGCCGAGCTTCCTCCACCAGCATTGCAGCAACTACAACAGCACACTGCGTATCATCCATGATGTGCAAACTGCAGAAATAAAACGAAATAAGAGAATTTTCAACAATATGTATGTATATTCCTATATACCGGAATATAAAAAATATAATACTTCCAGCTATGTAAATAAATTAATATAACAACTATAATACTGCCCCCTATATACAAGAATATAAGTACTATAATACTGCCCTCTATATACAACAATATAACAACTATAAAACTGCCCCCTATATACAAGAATATAACTACTATAATACTGCTCCTATATACAAGAATATAACTACTATAATACTGCCCCCTATATACAAGAATATAACTACTATAATACTGCTCCTATGTACAAAATTATAACTACTATAATACTGCCCCCTATATGCAACAATATAACAACTATAAAACTGCCCACTATATACAAGAATGTAAGTACTATAATACTGCCCCCTATATACAAGAATAAAAGTACTATAATACTGCCCCCTATATGCAACAATATAACAACTATAAAACTGCCCACTATATACAAGAATGTAAGTACTATAATACTGCCCCCTATATACAAGAATAAAAGTACTATAATACTGCCCCCTATATGCAACAATATAACAACTATAAAACTGCCCACTATATACAAGAATCTAAGTACTATAATACTGCCCCCTATATCCAAGAATATAACTACTATAATACTGACCCAGAATACAACTATAATATTGCCCACTATATCCAAGAATATAACTACTGCTCCCTGTGTATAAGAATATAAATATTATAATATTGGTTCCCTAAGTACAAGAATTCAAGTAGTACAATACTGTTCCCGTATACAAAAGTACTATCCTATATAAAACAATTTCAAAGCATACCTACCTTTTCAATCACAAGGTCTGATAAGAGGTCTGATGAAAGATCCAGAAAACACGACACACTAGCGACGCCAAACAGAGAATGTAGTTCGTAGAACAAAAAATAGAACTTAAAGAATGAAATCACAGTGACGCCTTCAGCAAGGTACCCAATCGGAACGCTGTTGTAACCACCAATCGGAGACGTAGGGGCGTTGCAAAATAGAGCGCAAAAACACGCCCTTATCCTGCCTTCAGCCCTACGTCACTGTTTTCAGCGTCGTAGCGATGGTCGCTGCTGTGGTGTCAAATACAAGAATGCAGCGCTTATCAGCATGCGCAGCGGGATAACAGCGATCAAAAAATGACCTGGAACATTCAGGAGCGAGCAGCGATTTCGCAGCAGGGGTCTGATCGTTGTTATGTGTCACACTTAGCGACGTCGCTGTTGAGGTCGCTGCAACGTCACAGAATATGGTGACGTTGCAGCGACGTCGTTGTCGTCGTCGTTATGTGTGACACCAGCTTAAGACCTTCTAGGACCCATTTGTGTGCCCAGCAGACAGGTGAACCTTGGAGCCCGTCTGTGCGCCCAGCAGATAAGTTGGTCCCTGAGGACCGTCTGTGCACCCAGCAAACATGTGATCCCTGGGACCCATCTGTGCGCCCAGCAGACAGGTGATCCCTTGAGCCCATCTTAGCGCCCAGGAGACAGGTAATCCCTGGGGCCCGTCTGGGCCCCCAGGAGACAGGTGTTCCCTGGGGCCCGTCTGTGCGCCCAGCAGACAGGTGATCTCTTGGGCCATCTGTGCTCCCTGCAGGCAGGTGATCCCAGCGGTCCGTCTGTGCGCCCATCAGACACAATTGATCTGTGGGGCTCTTCCGTGCGCCCAGCAGACAGGTGATGCCTCGACCTGTCTGTGCACCCAGCTCACAAGTGATCGCAGGGACCCATGTGTGTGCCCAGCATACAGATGATTCCTTGGGCCCATCTGTGCGAACAGCAGAGAGGTGATCCCTGGAGCCAGTTTGTGCGCCCAGCAGGCAGGTGATCCCTGGGGCTCATGTGCGCCCAGTAGACAGGTGGTGATCCCTGGGGCCAGTGAGCTCCCAACAAATAGGTAGGCGATCTCTGGAGCCCATCTGTTCGCTCAAAAGACAAGTGATCCTTGGAGCCAGTTTGTGCACCCAGCAGACAAGTGTTCCCTGGTACCCCTCTGTGCGCCTATCAGACAAGTGATCCCTGCGGCCCTTCTGTTCGCCCAGAGGACAAGTGATTGTGTGGCGCCCTGGGCAAGCGACGACGTCACAGGTACTGCAACAACACACCCCACACCCCGGCTAGGCACATCTAGGTCAAACAAAAATCCTTGTTGCCTCCCTCCAGGGGCTGATGTCCACACCAGGGGGTGGAGCCAGGCGGTTAGCCCCACCCACCAAGGAGTTCACAGTCCTGGAGGCGGGAAAAGGAAGTGGTTGGTTGAGTTTTGAGTTTGGAGTTGGAGGAGTGAAGTGGTAGCGGAGGAGACTGACTGTGTCCAGGTGCGTGGCCCGGGCACTTACAGCAAGGTTGGCAGACGGTGGTGACCGTCTGCAGGAGGGGCGGATTGACGTGAACCGTAAGGACCGGGGACGGGCGGTGGCCTGCCGGTACTGGATCGGGGAGCGAAGAGAAGCCAGCATCATTCGGCAGGGCCTACGGACCCCGACCAGGCTAGGAGTCGCCGTAAAACCGGTCAAATCCGTTAGCGAAGGGAACCTCCAGGGTTTCCCAGCAGTCAAGACCCGATTGAAGGCAACAGCTCAAACCGTGAAGGGAAATACAGTCACCACCAAGGCTACAGTTCCCAGGGCCAGAGCCTGCGGGCAAAAGGGGCTCCCTCAGCATCCATCCAAGCTGGGGAGCGGGTTACCGGTGGGAAGCCACCAGAACCGAGAACATAACACAGGTGCAGGGAAAGGCAGTCACCACCAACCTACCATATATAAGAATAAGGCTGCACATCAAACTTGGATAATGGTATAATGCCTCAAGCATATGGAAAAATATTGGAATATACAATGAAAAATGCTACTTGCTAATTTGAACATGTGAATAATGAATTGCATACCTGCCATGAATATTAGGAAAAAGGAGATATTTAGCAATCGCATTGATCAATGTAACTGAGCCCCAAGGCCTCGTCAAGGCATATCTCTATATTGGGGTCCCTAGCTCTATGACCCTAACTGTGTGTCATCTCATTGCAATTAAAAACTGCTATGGGTGGAGAGGGGTAACTAAGGACTTTCTTATATAGGAGATGGAAAAAACATGGCCGAAAGGGGCGGAGCTGTGTTCACATTCAGAAAAAAAAACTACATATAACTGAATAGGATAACTGAAGTGAGCACTAGAGATGAGCGAACCGGTCCCGGTTCGGCTCGAGGCGGTTCGCCGAACGGGGGGTCTGGCTCGAGTTCGGCTCGTCGAACGTTCGACGAACCGAACTCGAGCCCATAGGAAACAATGGCAGGCAATCACAAACACAGTAAAACACCTAGAAAACACCCTCAAAGGTGTCCAAAAGGTGACAAACAACTCACAACACAACACAAACACATGGGAAAGTGACAAGGACATGTACTCATGCGAAAACAAAACAGCTGGACAAGGAAAAAGAGGAGGACACACAGATATAGGCATGGCACGCCCTTCTAAAGTCATGTAAAACACCGCAAGGTGACTCCAAGCGGAGTCTCCCTTTTTTCCAAAAATTGGGCCCCACACACCCACCCCTTCAGTGGCAGCAGTTGTGCCCCAGTTGTACACTTCACAGCTAGATTTGCATCAAGCACATTCAAAAATACGCCATTCTTATCCGTCCCCAGGATGACACCGGGGTAGGTAGCAAAGTCTTTCCTGATCCCAGCTCTGTTCATCTTGGCTTCTTTTAAAAACACAGCAAGCAAGGGTTACTCCAAGCGGAGTCTCCCTTTTTTCCAAAAATTGGGCCACACAGACACCCACCCCATCAGTGGCAGCACTTGGGCCCTAGTTGCAAACAGGATGTTTTGATTTGCATCAAGCACATTCAAAAATACGCTATTCTTAGCCGTCCCCAGGATGACACTGGGGTAGGTAGCAAAGTCTTTGCTGACCCATGACTTGTTCATCTTGGCTTCTTTTAAAAACAATGTAAGCAAGGGTTACTCCAAGCGGAGTCTCCCCTTTTTTCCAAAAATTGGGCCCCACACACACCCACCCATTCAGTGGCAGCAGTTGTGCCCCAGTTGTACACTTCACAGCTAGATTTGCATCAAGCACATTCAAAAATACGCCATTCTTATCCGTCCCCAGGATGACACCGGGGTAGGTAGCAAAGTCTTTCCTGATCCCAGCTCTGTTCATCTTGGCTTCTTTTAAAAACACAGCAAGCAAGGGTTACTCCAAGCGGAGTCTCCTTTTTTCCAAAAATTGGGCCACACAGACACCCACCCCATCAGTGGCAGCACTTGGGCCCTAGTTGCAAACAGGATGTTTTGATTTGCATCAAGCACATTCAAAAATACGCTATTCTTAGCCGTCCCCAGGATGACACTGGGGTAGGTAGCAAAGTCTTTGCTGACCCATGACTTGTTCATCTTGGCTTCTTTTAAAAACAATGTAAGCAAGGGTTACTCCAAGCGGAGTCTCCCCTTTTTTCCAAAAATTGGGCCCCACACACACCCACCCATTCAGTGGCAGCAGTTGTGCCCCAGTTGTACACTTCACAGCTAGATTTGCATCAAGCACATTCAAAAATACGCCATTCTTATCCGTCCCCAGGATGACACCGGGGTAGGTAGCAAAGTCTTTCCTGATCCCAGCTCTGTTCATCTTGGCTTCTTTTAAAAACACAGCAAGCAAGGGTTACTCCAAGCGGAGTCTCCCTTTTTTCCAAAAATTGGGCCACACAGACACCCACCCCATCAGTGGCAGCACTTGGGCCCTAGTTGCAAACAGGATGTTTTGATTTGCATCAAGCACATTCAAAAATACGCTATTCTTAGCCGTCCCCAGGATGACACTGGGGTAGGTAGCAAAGTCTTTGCTGACCCATGACTTGTTCATCTTGGCTTCTTTTAAAAACAATGTAAGCAAGGGTTACTCCAAGCGGAGTCTCCCCTTTTTTCCAAAAATTGGGCCCCACACACACCCACCCATTCAGTGGCAGCAGTTGTGCCCCAGTTGTACACTTCACAGCTAGATTTGCATCAAGCACATTCAAAAATACGCCATTCTTATCCGTCCCCAGGATGACACCGGGGTAGGTAGCAAAGTCTTTCCTGATCCCAGCTCTGTTCATCTTGGCTTCTTTTAAAAACACAGCAAGCAAGGGTTACTCCAAGCGGAGTCTCCCTTTTTTCCAAAAATTGGGCCACACAGACACCCACCACATCAGTGGCAGCACTTGGGCCCTAGTTGCAAACAGGATGTTTTGATTTGCATCAAGCACATTCAAAAATACGCTATTCTTAGCCGTCCCCAGGATGACACCGGGGTAGGTAGCAAAGTCTTTCCTGATCCCAGCTCTGTTCATCTTGGCTTCTTTTAAAAACACAGCAAGCAAGGGTTACTCCAAGCGGAGTCTCCCTTTTTTCCAAAAATTGGGCCACACAGACACCCACCCCATCAGTGGCAGCACTTGGGCCCTAGTTGCAAACAGGATGTTTTGATTTGCATCAAGCACATTCAAAAATACGCTATTCTTATCCGTCCCCAGGATGACACCGGGGTAGGTAGCAAAGTCTTTCCTGATCCCAGCTCTGTTCATCTTGGCTTCTTTTAAAAACACAGCAAGCAAGGGTTACTCCAAGCGGAGTCTCCCTTTTTTCCAAAAATTGGGCCACACAGACACCCACCCCATCAGTGGCAGCACTTGGGCCCTAGTTGCAAACAGGATGTTTTGATTTGCATCAAGCACATTCAAAAATACGCTATTCTTAGCCGTCCCCAGGATGACACTGGGGTAGGTAGCAAAGTCTTTGCTGACCCATGACTTGTTCATCTTGGCTTCTTTTAAAAACAATGTAAGCAAGGGTTACTCCAAGCGGAGTCTCCCCTTTTTTCCAAAAATTGGGCCCCACACACACCCACCCATTCAGTGGCAGCAGTTGTGCCCCAGTTGTACACTTCACAGCTAGATTTGCATCAAGCACATTCAAAAATACGCCATTCTTATCCGTCCCCAGGATGACACCGGGGTAGGTAGCAAAGTCTTTCCTGATCCCAGCTCTGTTCATCTTGGCTTCTTTTAAAAACACAGCAAGCAAGGGTTACTCCAAGCGGAGTCTCCCTTTTTTCCAAAAATTGGGCCACACAGACACCCACCCCATCAGTGGCAGCACTTGGGCCCTAGTTGCAAACAGGATGTTTTGATTTGCATCAAGCACATTCAAAAATACGCTATTCTTAGCCGTCCCCAGGATGACACTGGGGTAGGTAGCAAAGTCTTTGCTGACCCATGACTTGTTCATCTTGGCTTCTTTTAAAAACAATGTAAGCAAGGGTTACTCCAAGCGGAGTCTCCCCTTTTTTCCAAAAATTGGGCCCCACACACACCCACCCATTCAGTGGCAGCAGTTGTGCCCCAGTTGTACACTTCACAGCTAGATTTGCATCAAGCACATTCAAAAATACGCCATTCTTATCCGTCCCCAGGATGACACCGGGGTAGGTAGCAAAGTCTTTCCTGATCCCAGCTCTGTTCATCTTGGCTTCTTTTAAAAACACAGCAAGCAAGGGTTACTCCAAGCGGAGTCTCCCTTTTTTCCAAAAATTGGGCCACACAGACACCCACCACATCAGTGGCAGCACTTGGGCCCTAGTTGCAAACAGGATGTTTTGATTTGCATCAAGCACATTCAAAAATACGCTATTCTTAGCCGTCCCCAGGATGACACCGGGGTAGGTAGCAAAGTCTTTCCTGATCCCAGCTCTGTTCATCTTGGCTTCTTTTAAAAACACAGCAAGCAAGGGTTACTCCAAGCGGAGTCTCCCTTTTTTCCAAAAATTGGGCCACACAGACACCCACCCCATCAGTGGCAGCACTTGGGCCCTAGTTGCAAACAGGATGTTTTGATTTGCATCAAGCACATTCAAAAATACGCTATTCTTATCCGTCCCCAGGATGACACCGGGGTAGGTAGCAAAGTCTTTCCTGATCCCAGCTCTGTTCATCTTGGCTTCTTTTAAAAACACAGCAAGCAAGGGTTACTCCAAGCGGAGTCTCCCTTTTTTCCAAAAATTGGGCCACACAGACACCCACCCCATCAGTGGCAGCACTTGGACCCTAGTTGCAAACAGGATGTTTTGATTTGCATCAAGCACATTCAAAAATACGCTATTCTTAGCCGTCCCCAGGATGACACTGGGGTAGGTAGCAAAGTCTTTGCTGACCCATGACTTGTTCATCTTGGCTTCTTTTAAAAACAATGTAAGCAAGGGTTACTCCAAGCGGAGTCTCCCCTTTTTTCCAAAAATTGGGCCCCACACACACCCACCCATTCAGTGGCAGCAGTTGTGCCCCAGTTGTACACTTCACAGCTAGATTTGCATCAAGCACATTCAAAAATACGCCATTCTTATCCGTCCCCAGGATGACACCGGGGTAGGTAGCAAAGTCTTTCCTGATCCCAGCTCTGTTCATCTTGGCTTCTTTTAAAAACACAGCAAGCAAGGGTTACTCCAAGCGGAGTCTCCCTTTTTTCCAAAAATTGGGCCACACAGACACCCACCCCATCAGTGGCAGCACTTGGGCCCTAGTTGCAAACAGGATGTTTTGATTTGCATCAAGCACATTCAAAAATACGCTATTCTTAGCCGTCCCCAGGATGACACCGGGGTAGGTAGCAAAGTCTTTCCTGACCCCAGCTCTGTTCATCTTGGCTTCTTTTAAAAACACAGCAAGCAAGGGTTACTCCAAGCGGAGTCTCCCTTTTTTCCAAAAATTGGGCCACACAGACACCCACCCCATCAGTGGCAGCACTTGGGCCCTAGTTGCAAACAGGATGTTTTGATTTGCATCAAGCACATTCAAAAATACGCTATTCTTAGCCGTCCCCAGGATGACACCGGGGTAGGTAGCAAAGTCTTTCCTGATCCCAGCTCTGTTCATCTTGGCTTCTTTTAAAAACACAGCAAGCAAGGGTTACTCCAAGCGGAGTCTCCCTTTTTTCCAAAAATTGGGCCACACAGACACCCACCACATCAGTGGCAGCACTTGGGCCCTAGTTGCAAACAGGATGTTTTGATTTGCATCAAGCACATTCCAAATCCACAAGCATTTACTCTCCCCAGGATGACACAGGGGTAGTAAATTCCTTCTGGATCCATGACTTGTTCATTTTGATGAACGTCAGTCTGTCCACATTGTCACTGGACAGACGCGTGCGCTTATCTGTCAGCACACACCCAGCAGCACTGAATACACGTTCAGAGACAACGCTGGCAGCTGGACACGACAAAATCTCCAAGGCGTAACTGGAGAGCTCTGGCCATTTTTCTATGTTTGAAGCCCAAAAGGAGCAAGGCTCCAGTTGCACAGTCATGGCATCGATGTTCATTTGGAGATACTCCTGTATCATCCTCTCCAGCCGTTGAGTATGTGTCAGACTTGTTGTCTCTGGTGGCCTTGCAAAAGAGGGTCTAAAAAAATTATGAAAAGATTCCATAAAATTGCTGTTACCGGCACCAGAAAAGGTCCTACTGGTACGGGTAGACTGTTGAAGATGACGAGACCGTCCCATGTTTGTCAAGTTACAACTGGGAGATTCACTCCCTGCACCTGCACGGTTGTTTGGTGGAAAAGCCGAGCTAAGATCTAGTAACAGCTTCTGCTGATACTCCTGCATACGTGCGTCCCTTTCTATGGCTGGAATTATGTCACAAAATTTGGACTTGTACCGGGGATCTAATAGTGTGGCAATCCAGTAGTCATCATCACTTCTAATTTTGACAATACGACTGTCATGTTGGAGGTAGTGCAACAAAAAGGCACTCATGTGTCTTGCGCAGCCATGCGGACCAAGTCCATGCTGTGTTTGTGGCATAGAGGTGCTACCCGTTCTTTCTTCCTCTGACATCTGACCCCAACCTCTTTCAACTGAAATTTGACCAAGGTCTCCCTCATCCGCTGAGTCTTCCATGTCCATGGACAGTTCGTCCTCCATTTCTTCATGTTCTCCTGCACCTTGCTCAACATTTCGCCTGCTACTATGCGCCCTTGTCGATCCCTGTCCCCCATGGTCCCATGCCTGCTGCGTTGGTGATGATGAACGTCTGGACCTTCGTGATGTTGTTGTCCCTTGCGCATATGAATCCTCCTGTAGTTCCTCCCCTTCATGTTGTCCCACCCCCTGACTCCGAATAGTGTTTAGCGTGTGCTCCAGCATGTAAATGACTGGAATCGTCATGCTGATAATGGCATTGTCAGAGCTAAACATATTCGTCGCCATGTCGAAACTGTGCAGAAGGGTGCATAGGTCCTTGATCTGAGACCACTCCATCAGGGTGATCTGCCCCACCTCTGCATCTCGTTGGCCCAGGCTATACGTCATGACGTATTGCACCAGGGCTCTGCGGTGCTGCCACAGTCGCTGTAACATGTGGAGAGTTGAATTCCAGCGTGTCGCCACATCGCATTTCAGGCGATGAACCGGCAGGCCGAAAGACTTCTGGAGCGATGCAAGTCGCTCTGCTGCGGCGCTTGAACGGCGGAAGTGAGCTGACAGTTTTCGTGCCCTGTTCAGAAGGCCATCTAGGCCGGGATAGTGTGTTAAAAATTGCTGCACGACAAGGTTCAACACGTGAGCCATACAAGGTACGTGTGTCACCTTGCCCAGGCGAAGTGCCGCACCCAGGTTTGCAGCATTGTCGCACACGGCCTTACCAGGCTGCAGTTTGAGTGGAGACAACCATTTATTAAACTCGGACCGCAAAGCTGACCACAACTCCTCAGCTGTGTGACTCTTATTACCAAGACATGTCAAGCTAAAGACCGCCTGATGCCGTTGCGCTCTGCTGCCAGCATAGTAATGAGGGGTGCGTGATTCCTTCTGCGCAGTGAGAACGCTGGTGGCCTGACCAGGCAGGCTTGGGGCGGAGGTGGAGGACCCAGATGAGGTGGAGGATGCAGAAGCAGTGGCGGAACTTGGACAGACAGAGGATTGACACACAAGTCGTGGGGACGGCAAGACTTGTGCAGCAGACCCTTCACCATCTATCACCATAGTTACCCAGTGCCCAGTCAGCGACATGTAACGTCCCTGTCCATGCTTACTGGTCCAAGTATCGGTGGTGAAATGCACCCGTTCACACACAGAGTTTCTCAAGGAAGCGGTGATGTTGTGTGCGACATGCTGGTGTAGCGCGGGCACACCTTTCTTAGAGAAGTAGTGGCGACTAGGCATCTGGTACTGGGGCACAGCGACAGACATAAGGTCTCTAAAATCCTGTGTGTCCACTAGGCGGAAAGGCAGCATTTCGGTAGCCAACAGCTTACAGAGGGATAGAGTCAACCTCTTAGCTTTGTCATGGGTCGGAGGAAGTGGCCTTTTATTTGACCACATCTGAGGGACAGAGATCTGGCTGCTGTGTGTAGACGGTGTTGAGTAGGGTGTCCCTTGAAAAATGCAGGTTTGTGAGGAAAGTGCAGGCGGAGACATGATGTTGCCTTCATCCAACGTTGGTGCTATCGATGTCTGAGAGAGCTGTACACACTCACTTGTTTCCCCTTCCAAACCAACTGACGACCTTACAAGCAAACTGCCTGTTGCGGTTACAGTGGTGGAAGTTTTGCGTGGAAAAACAGGTGTGGCAGCTGTCCCCACAGTCCTAGAAGATGAAGAGCGCGCGGATGCAGTGGAAGGGGCGGGCGGTGGATGGTTCGCTCCACTAGGCCGCATTGCAGCACGGTGAGCTTCCCACCGGGACTTATGATATTTAGTCATGTGACGATTCATGGAAGAAGTTGTCAAACTGCTGAGGTTTTGACCTCTACTAACAGAATCATGACAAATGTTACATATCACATGAGTTGGGCGATCTTTTTCGATGTGAAAAAAGGACCAGGCTAGGCAAGGCTTAGAGGCCATGCGACCTGTTGATCCACCCCGAATAATGCTCATAGGCAGAGTGGTGGCTGAGGATGCAGTTGTAGACGTGCTACCAGTGCTCCGACTCTGTCCAGGAAGGCGCAAGGTAACTTCGTCGTCGGTTGCATCCTCCTCCACCGCCTCTGTTGACCTCCTCGAGTGCCTGACTGGGGGTTGACAGTAGGTGGGATCTAGAACGTCATCATCAATTGTTGTGTTTGCACTCCCCTCCCCCTCAGACCGAGCCTCTTCTTGCCCTGAACGAATATTTAAGTTGTCATCCCAATCGGGTATCTGCGTCTCATCTTCATCAGTATGTTCCTCATTGTCTATAACCACAGGTGTTACAGTTTGTGACAAAGGGTCAACATTATGCTCAGAAACTTGGTCCTCACGGCCTGAATCTGAGTCACAAAGGTTCTGGGCATCACTGCAGACCATTTCCTGTTCTGTACTCACTGTAGCTTGGGAGCAGACCTCTGATTCCCAGGCTATAGTGTGACTGAACAGCTCTGCAGACTCAGCCATCTCAGTTCCACCATACTGTGCAGGGCTGATGGAGACTTCAGAGCTGGGAGAAAGCAAGTTTGATTGGGATGACAACTCAGAGGACTGGTGTTTTTTGGATGCGGTACTTGAAGTGGCAGAGAGGGCACTTGTTGGACCACTTGAGATCCATTCAAGCATTTTCCTTTTTTGCCCATCATCTACCTTTGTTCCTGTTGTTCGTGTCCGTAACAAAGGGAGCACATCGGATTGTCCACGGTAAGTAGTAGACATCTTACTTTTGCTGGTAGATGGTCTATCTTCAGCAGATGATAATGGAGCTTTGCCACCTTCCCCACGGACAAAACCTTTTTTGCCTTTTACACCACGCCTCTTCCCCTTTCCACCAGCATCTGTCATTTTGCCACTCATGTTGATTGCGACAAGATTGTGGACTGAAAATGTGGTAGTAAAAATTGAGAGGTGGTGAAGATTGCAGTGGTGGTCTAGCTTTATTAACAGCAGAATAATAAAGAATAAATATCCCTGACAATGCAACTTAGTTATAATTAGTTGGAGTGTGCAACGCAGGCAGACGCGCTCTGCAAATGTCTTTGCACTAGTGGGACTATAGCAAAGTCCAATAGCCACGTATAGGATGCCACTAGGTACACTGAGTGTTTGCTAGTATAATGGCTTGGTTAGAATGAGTTGTAGTGTGCAACGCAGGCAGACGCGCTCTGCAAATGTCTTTGCACTAGTGGGACTATAGCAAAGTCCAATAGCCACGTATAGGATGCCACTAGGTACACTGAGTGTTTGCTAGTATAATGGCTTGGTTAGAATGAGTTGTAGTGTGCAACGCAGGCAGACGCGCTCTGCAAATGTCTTTGCACTAGTGGGACTATAGCAAAGTCCAATAGCCACGTATAGGATGCCACTAGGTACACTGAGTGTTTGCTAGTATAATGGCTTGGTTAGAATGAGTTGTAGTGTGCAACGCAGGCAGACGCGCTCTGCAAATGTCTTTGCACTAGTGGGACTATAGCAAAGTCCAATAGCCACGTATAGGATGCCACTAGGTACACTGAGTGTTTGCTAGTATAATGGCTTGGTTAGAATGAGTTGTAGTGTGCAACGCAGGCAGACGCGCTCTGCAAATGTCTTTGCACTAGTGGGACTATAGCAAAGTCCAATAGCCACGTATAGGATGCCACTAGGTACACTGAGTGTTTGCTAGTATAATGGCTTGGTTAGAATGAGTTGTAGTGTGCAACGCAGGCAGACGCGCTCTGCAAATGTCTTTGCACTAGTGGGACTATAGCAAAGTCCAATAGCCACGTATAGGATGCCACTAGGTACACTGAGTGTTTGCTAGTATAATGGCTTGGTTAGAATGAGTTGTAGTGTGCAACGCAGGCAGACGCGCTCTGCAAATGTCTTTGCACTAGTGGGACTATAGCAAAGTCCAATAGCCACGTATAGGATGCCACTAGGTACACTGAGTGTTTGCTAGTATAATGGCTTGGTTAGAATGAGTTGTAGTGTGCAACGCAGGCAGACGCGCTCTGCAAATGTCTTTGCACTAGTGGGACTATAGCAAAGTCCAATAGCCACGTATAGGATGCCACTAGGTACACTGAGTGTTTGCTAGTATAATGGCTTGGTTAGAATGAGTTGTAGTGTGCAACGCAGGCAGACGCGCTCTGCAAATGTCTTTGCACTAGTGGGACTATAGCAAAGTCCAATAGCCACGTATAGGATGCCACTAGGTACACTGAGTGTTTGCTAGTATAATGGCTTGGTTAGAATGAGTTGTAGTGTGCAACGCAGGCAGACGCGCTCTGCAAATGTCTTTGCACTAGTGGGACTATAGCAAAGTCCAATAGCCACGTATAGGATGCCACTAGGTACACTGAGTGTTTGCTAGTATAATGGCTTGGTTAGAATGAGTTGTAGTGTGCAACGCAGGCAGACGCGCTCTGCAAATGTCTTTGCACTAGTGGGACTATAGCAAAGTCCAATAGCCACGTATAGGATGCCACTAGGTACACTGAGTGTTTGCTAGTATAATGGCTTGGTTAGAATGAGTTGTAGTGTGCAACGCAGGCAGACGCGCTCTGCAAATGTCTTTGCACTAGTGGGACTATAGCAAAGTCCAATAGCCACGTATAGGATGCCACTAGGTACACTGAGTGTTTGCTAGTATAATGGCTTGGTTAGAATGAGTTGTAGTGTGCAACGCAGGCAGACGCGCTCTGCAAATGTCTTTGCACTAGTGGGACTATAGCAAAGTCCAATAGCCACGTATAGGATGCCACTAGGTACACTGAGTGTTTGCTAGTATAATGGCTTGGTTAGAATGAGTTGTAGTGTGCAACGCAGGCAGACGCGCTCTGCAAATGTCTTTGCACTAGTGGGACTATAGCAAAGTCCAATAGCCACGTATAGGATGCCACTAGGTACACTGAGTGTTTGCTAGTATAATGGCTTGGTTAGAATGAGTTGTAGTGTGCAACGCAGGCAGACGCGCTCTGCAAATGTCTTTGCACTAGTGGGACTATAGCAAAGTCCAATAGCCACGTATAGGATGCCACTAGGTACACTGAGTGTTTGCTAGTATAATGGCTTGGTTAGAATGAGTTGTAGTGTGCAACGCAGGCAGACGCGCTCTGCAAATGTCTTTGCACTAGTGGGACTATAGCAAAGTCCAATAGCCACGTATAGGATGCCACTAGGTACACTGAGTGTTTGCTAGTATAATGGCTTGGTTAGAATGAGTTGTAGTGTGCAACGCAGGCAGACGCGCTCTGCAAATGTCTTTGCACTAGTGGGACTATAGCAAAGTCCAATAGCCACGTATAGGATGCCACTAGGTACACTGAGTGTTTGCTAGTATAATGGCTTGGTTAGAATGAGTTGTAGTGTGCAACGCAGGCAGACGCGCTCTGCAAATGTCTTTGCACTAGTGGGACTATAGCAAAGTCCAATAGCCACGTATAGGATGCCACTAGGTACACTGAGTGTTTGCTAGTATAATGGCTTGGTTAGAATGAGTTGTAGTGTGCAACGCAGGCAGACGCGCTCTGCAAATGTCTTTGCACTAGTGGGACTATAGCAAAGTCCAATAGCCACGTATAGGATGCCACTAGGTACACTGAGTGTTTGCTAGTATAATGGCTTGGTTAGAATGAGTTGTAGTGTGCAACGCAGGCAGATGCGCTCTGCAAATGTCTTTGCACTAGTGGGACTATAGCAAAGTCCAATAGCCACGTATAGGATGCCACTAGGTACACTGAGTGTTTGCTAGTATAATGGCTTGGTTAGAATGAGTTGTAGTGTGCAACGCAGGCAGACGCGCTCTGCAAATGTCTTTGCACTAGTGGGACTATAGCAAAGTCCAATAGCCACGTATAGGATGCCACTAGGTACACTGAGTGTTTGCTAGTATAATGGCTTGGTTAGAATGAGTTGTAGTGTGCAACGCAGGCAGACGCGCTCTGCAAATGTCTTTGCACTAGTGGGACTATAGCAAAGTCCAATAGCCACGTATAGGATGCCACTAGGTACACTGAGTGTTTGCTAGTATAATGGCTTGGTTAGAATGAGTTGTAGTGTGCAACGCAGGCAGACGCGCTCTGCAAATGTCTTTGCACTAGTGGGACTATAGCAAAGTCCAATAGCCACGTATAGGATGCCACTAGGTACACTGAGTGTTTGCTAGTATAATGGCTTGGTTAGAATGAGTTGTAGTGTGCAACGCAGGCAGACGCGCTCTGCAAATGTCTTTGCACTAGTGGGACTATAGCAAAGTCCAATAGCCACGTATAGGATGCCACTAGGTACACTGAGTGTTTGCTAGTATAATGGCTTGGTTAGAATGAGTTGTAGTGTGCAACGCAGGCAGACGCGCTCTGCAAATGTCTTTGCACTAGTGGGACTATAGCAAAGTCCAATAGCCACGTATAGGATGCCACTAGGTACACTGAGTGTTTGCTAGTATAATGGCTTGGTTAGAATGAGTTGTAGTGTGCAACGCAGGCAGACGCGCTCTGCAAATGTCTTTGCACTAGTGGGACTATAGCAAAGTCCAATAGCCACGTATAGGATGCCACTAGGTACACTGAGTGTTTGCTAGTATAATGGCTTAGTTATCAGTTGGAGTGTGCAGAGGACAAGAGGGTACAGTGGCAGGATTGTGGTGCTCTGGGTAGAGGAATGGAAGACTGCCTTTCTATTCCCTCCTAATGGTGAAATGCAGGTAGGAAATCCCTGACCTGGGCTACACAGACGCTGTTGCTGTTTGCAGGACCTGTCACCTATGGCTCTCTGACCCTGCCGGTTGGAGCCCTTAAAAGGACTGCTAGAATGTGCTCTCCCTAAGCTGTCTAACGCTGTGTATGCAGCGCATACAGCTGTATCGGCTATAGGACTCAGGAAGACGGAGCTGCGACAGTGATGTCTGACACCAAAGACGCAGAAGGCAGATAATGGCGTCCGTGAAGAAAATGTCCGGTTTTATAATGCAGGGACATGTGACATGCAGATCCTATCACACATGCCGTTGCTTCTCTGGCTCAAAGTCCACTTAGCTGTGTGTGTGTCTGGGATTGGCTGACATGCTGGCCCGCCCCACAAGACGCGCGCACTTAGGGAAGGAAGACAAGAAAAAAAAAAAAAAAAAATGGCGATCGCCATTATAGAAACAGCAGTGATCTGAAGGCGCTGTTCACGCACACTATACACTGAAATGTGATAATAGTTTGATTCACAGAGTGACTTACACTATTACAGCAGAAACCAAGCTATGATTTAGCTGTTTTTTGGCTGCTAGAACCGTTCTCGAACGTTTCTAGAACTACCGAGCTTTTGCAAAAAGCTCGAGTTCTAGTTCGATCTAGAACATGCCCCAAAATCACTCGAGCCGCGAACTGGAGAACCACGAACCACGAACCGCGCTCAACTCTAGTGAGCACTAATATATATATATATGAGTGCAAGCCAAAAATACATACTATATATAAGAATAAGGCTGCACATCAAACTTGGATAATGGTATAATGCCTCAAGCATATGGAAAAATATTGGAATATACAATGAAAAATGCTACTTGCTAATTTGAACATGTGAATAATGAATTGCATACCTGCCATGAATATTAGGAAAAAGGAGATATTTAGCAATCGCATTGATCAATGTAACTGAGCCCCAAGGCCTCGTCAAGGCATATCTCTATATTGGGGTCCCTAGCTCTATGACCCTAACTGTGTGTCATCTCATTGCAATTAAAAACTGCTATGGGTGGAGAGGGGTAACTAAGGACTTTCTTATATAGGAGATGGAAAAAACATGGCCGAAAGGGGCGGAGCTGTGTTCACATTCAGAAAAAAAAAAACTACATATAACTGAATAGGATAACTGAAGTGAGCACTAATATATATATATGAGTGCAAGCCAAAAATACATACTATATATAAGAATAAGGCTGCACATCAAACTTGGATAATGGTATAATGCCTCAAGTATATGGAAAAATATTGGAATATACAATGACAAATGCTACTTGCTAATTTGAACATGTGAATAATGAATTGCATACCTGCCATGAATATTAGGAAAAAGGAGATATTTAGCAATCGCATTGATCAATGTAACTGAGCCCCAAGGCCTCGTCAAGGCATATCTCTATATTGGGGTCCCTAGCTCTATGACCCTAACTGTGTGTCATCTCATTGCAATTAAAAACTGCAATGTGAACACAGCTCCGCCCCTTTCGGCCATGTTTTTTCCATCTCCTATATAAGAAAGTCCTTAGTTACCCCTCTCCACCCATAGCAGTTTTTAATTGCAATGAGATGACACACAGTTAGGGTCATAGAGCTAGGGACCCCAATATAGAGATATGCCTTGACGAGGCCTTGGGGCTCAGTTACATTGATCAATGCGATTGCTAAATATCTCCTTTTTCCTAATATTCATGGCAGGTATGCAATTCATTATTCACATGTTCAAATTAGCAAGTAGCATTTTTCATTGTATATTCCAATATTTTTCCATATGCTTGAGGCATTATACCATTATCCAAGTTTGATGTGCAGCCTTATTCTTATATATAGTATGTATTTTTGGCTTGCACTCATATATATATATATTAGTGCTCACTTCAGTTATCCTATTCAGTTATATGTAGTTTGTTTTTTTTTTTCTGAATGTGAACACAGCTCCGCCCCTTTCGGCCATGTTTTTTCCATTTCCTATATAAGAAAGTCCTTAGTTACCCCTCTCCACCCATAGCAGTTTTTAATTGCAATGAGATGACACACAGTTACGGTCATAGAGCTAGGGACCCCAATATAGAGATATGCCTTGACGAGGCCTTGGGGCTCAGTTACATTGATCAATGCGATTGCTAAATATCTCCTTTTTCCTAATATTCATGGCAGGTATGCAATTCATTATTCACATGTTCAAATTAGCAAGTAGCATTTTTCATTGTATATTCCAATATTTTTCCATATGCTTGAGGCATTATACCATTATCCAAGTTTGATGTGCAGCCTTATTCTTATATATAGTATGTATTTTTGGCTTGCACTCATATATATATTAGTGCTCACTTCAGTTATCCTATTCAGTTATAACCACCAACCTACCGGGAGAAGAACAACCGCAGCCGTCTGTGGGACCCGTCCATCCAGCCGTTTGTTTTACCGGAGACTTTGCATTCATCATTGGCTGAGTGAGTACCACTGTGCCGTGCGGCACCGCGCTGCCCCCATGACCCTGCACCTCACCAGGCCCCGTAACCCGCCTGCCATCCCTCCCTCCCTCACCGGGCCCCGGGACAACCAATCCCCCTACCCACGGAGGGGAAGAACAACATCCAAGCTGCTCCCTGTCATCGCTCCCGGGATCCCCGTCCAGAGCAGCGGTGGTGTCACAACCTCACCACAACTGTGGGTGGCGTCACGGACAATAAATCCCCAAAACCATCTCCCCTTTTCACTCATGGGCAAGGAGCGCCGCTCGGGTCCCCGGGATCCGGCCCACCGCTCAAGCCACCGAGCAGCAGGCGAAGCAGCAGCAGCACGGGACCCGAGCGTGGTGAGCGTGGCGTCCCCTCCCCGCCCGCGACAATTGCATGACCCGTCTGTGTGCCCAGCAGACAGGTGATCCCTGGGACCCGTCTGTTCGCCCAGAGGACAAGTGATTGCATGACCCGCCTGTGCGCCCAGCATACAGATGATCCCTTGGGCCTGTCTGTGTGCCCAGAAGAGATATGATTCCTGGGGCCAGTGCCCGTGTGTGCCCAGCAGAGAGGTGATTCCTGGGGCCCGTGTGTGCACCCAGCAGACAGGTGATCTCTGGGGCTCATGTTCGCCCAGCATACACGTGGTGATCCTTGGGGCCAGTGGTCTCCCAGCAAAAAGGCAGTTGATCCCTGGGGCTTATCTGCGCAGCCAGCAGACAGGTGATCCCTGGGGCCCGTCTGTGCGCCCAGCAGACAGGTGATCCCTGGGGCCCGTCTGTGCGCCCAGCAGACAGGTGATCCCTGGGGCCCGTCTGTGCGCCCAGCAGACAGGTGATCCCTGGGGCCCGTCTGTGCGCCCAGCAGACAGGTGATCCCTGGGGCCCGTCTGTGCGCCCAGCAGACAGGTGATCCCTGGGGCCCATCTGTAAGCCCAAGAGATAGGTGGTCCATGGGGCTCATCTGTGCTCCCAGCAAACAGGTGATCCATGGGGCCTATCTGTGCTCCCAGCAGACAGGTGATCCCTGGGGCCCATCTGTGCGCCTAGTAGACAAGTGATCCCTGCTGCCTGTCTGCTAGGTACACAGACAGACCCCAGGGCTCACCTGTCTGCTGGGAACACAGACACCTGTCTGCTGGGGCCCAGGAGATAGTTGATCCTTGGAGCACTTGTCCGCCGAAAAGACAAGTCCGTGATCTTTGGGGCAAGTGTACACGCAGTATATAAGTGATCCCTGGAGCCCGTGTGCACACGAGTTCACACCACCTGTCCGCTAGGTGTATACGGGACCCTATCATCTGTCTGGTGGTGGCACAGAGGCCCTCAGCACCTGTCCGCTGGGAACACGGGCACCCACCACCTATCCGTTGGGTACACAGGCCCCCATCACCTATCCACTAGGCAAGATCACCTGTCCATTGCGCACACGGACCCACATCACCTGTCCGCTGGGCACACGGGCCCCCCAACACCTGTCCTCTGGGCACCCGAGACCCCAGCACCTGTCCTCTGGGCACACGAGACCCCACCACCTGTCCGCTAGGCAAGATCACGTGTCCGCTGGGCACACGGACCCACATCCTCTGTCTGCTGTGCACACGGGCCCCCCACCACTTGTCCGCTGGGCATACAGACCCCCACTATATGTTCGCTGGGCAAATGGGCCACACCACCTGTCTGCCGGGCACACGTGCCCCCACCAGCAGTACGCTAGGTAAGATCAACTGTCCACTGGGCATAAGGGCCCCCACCACCTGTCTGCTGGGCACACGGGCCCCCACCACTGGTACGCTGGACACATGGGCCCCTTCACCACTTGTCTGCTGGGCACACGGGGCCCGTCACCACCTGTCTGCTGAGGGTAGAGGAGACCCCCAACACCTGTCCGCCAGACAAGATCAACTGTCCGCCAGGCATACAAGCACCCATTATCTGACCTATGGGCACATGGGCCTCCAGCACCTGTCCATTGGGCACACGGGCCCCCACCATTTTCCGCTGGGCACACGTGCCCCCACCACCAGTTAGCTGGGCACACAGGCCTAATCACGTGTCCGTTGGACACACGGGCCCCCACCACCTGTCCGATGGGCACATGGGCCCCCCACCACCTTTCCGCTGGGAACACAGGCCCCCTCACCACTTGTCCGCTGGGCACACGGGTCCCCTCATCATCTGTCTGCTGGGGCACAGGGTCCCCCCACCACGCTAGGCAAGATCACCTGTCTGCTGGGCACACAGTCCCCCCACCACCAGTCTGCTGGGCATATGGGCCCCACCATCTGTCTGCTGGGTACATGGGCCACCACCATCTGTCTGCTGGGCACACGGGCCACCACCATCTGTCTGCTGGGCACACGGGCCACCACCACCGGGCCACCAATCAACTGTCCCCTGGGCACACGGGCCCCCACTATCTGTTCGCTGGGCACACGGGCCACCACCAGCTGTTCGCTGGGCGCCTTGGGACCCTACAACATGTTCACTGGGGGTACGGGCCCCAACTACCTGTCCGTTAGGCAAGATCACCTGTCCGCCCAGCACACAGGCTCCCTCCACCTGTGTACTGGGCATACGGCTCACCATAACCTGTCCACTGGGGGCACACAATAAGGAATAACGTTTGGAACACCATTCTAAGTCTGAACTGGGTGCAAAAACCTAAAAAAACATCACTATGGGGAGATAAGGTATGCACACCAGTGACTATGTAAGGGGAATACATGAAATAGCAGAAACTGCTGTGTGAATACTGACTTGAAAAATCCAATAGCTATATGTAAGAGTGAAAATGTGAAAAATGGAACCTGCATTACTGCCATGAACATATGAATCAAGAGAAATTTAGCTACTGAATTGATTAATGCAATAGAGCCCCAACACTACGCCAAAGTATTTCTCTACGTTGGGGTCCCTAGCTTGTGTGTGTCCTCTCATGCAGTTAAAAAACTTACCGTGTATGGGAAGCTGAGACCCAGGCTATTTATGCGTATGATATGGATTGGCAATAGGTGTGGTTCTAATATACTAAAGATGATTTATAAGAAGTAATCACTACAGATAGACCCAATGATAATAATCAGACATGGGATAAGAAAAATAGACAAGCAAGAGCTACAGCCTATCAGTGGAAACTATATGTTTGCTGGGCAAATGGGCCCCACCACCTGTCCGCTGGGCACACTTGCCCCCACCAGCAGTCCGCTAGGTAAGATCAACTGTCCACTAGGCATAAAGGCTCCCACCACCTGTCCGCTGGGCACACGGTCCCCCAGCACTGGTCCGCTGGGCACACGGTCCCCCACTACTGGTCCGCTGGGCATACGAACCCCACCACCTATGCGATGAGCAAACACGCCCCTATCACCTGTTCGCTAGACAAGATCACCTGTCCGCTGGGGATAGATGGGCCCCCACCACCTATCTGCTGTTCACATGGGTTCCTATCACCTGTCCAGTAGGAGAGGTCACATGTCCTCTGGGCACATGGGCCCCCACCACCTGTCTGCTGGGCAAGATCACCTCTCCGCTGGGCACATGGACCCCCCTACCACCTATCTGCTGTTCACATGGGTTCCTATCACCTGTCCAGTAGGAGAGGTCACATGTCCTCTGGGCACACGGGCCCCCACCACCTGTCTGCTGGGCAAGATCACCTCTCCGCTGGGCACATGGACCCCCCCACCACCTGTCTGCTAGGTTTGATCACCTGTCCACTGGGCACACAGGTCTCCCACCACCTGTCCGTCAGGCAAGATAACCTTTTTGTTGGGGGCACTTGGGCCTCCACCACGTGTGAACGGGGGGCACTTGGGCCCCCACGACCTGTCTGCTGGGCTCTCGGGCCAACAGGACTTGTGCGCTGGGAGTTTATGGGCCCCTCACCACCTGTTCTTTGGGCACACAGGACCCATCACGTGTCCGCTTGACACACGGGTCCTCATCACCTACCTGTCTGCTGGGCAATATCACCTGTCATCTGGGCATAACAGGCCATCACTACCTGCAGGCTGGGCACATGGGTTCCCACAACCTGTCCGCTGGGCACACGGGCCACCTCCAAATGTCCGCTAGGTACACGAGCCCCCTACAACCTGCCTGCTGGTAAAATGGGCCCCCCACCACCTGTCCGCTGGACACATGGGCCCCCCACCACCTGTCGGCTGGACACATAAGCCCGCCATCACCTGTCCGCTGGGCACATGGGTCCCCCCACCATCTGTCTGCTGGGCACATGGGCCCCCTTACCACCTGTCCGATGGGCACATATGCCTCCAGCACCAGTCCACTGGGCACACGTGCCCCCACCACCAGTTCGCTGGGCACACAGGCCCCATCACGTGTCCGATAGGCACATGGGCCCTCCACCACCTTTCCGCTGGGCACACTGGCCCTCTCACCACCTGTCCGCTGGGCACACGGGCCCCCTCACCACCTGTCCGCTGGGAACATATGCCTCCAGCACCAGTCCACTGGGCACACGTGCCCCCACCACCAGTTCGCTGGGCACACAGGCCCCATCACGTGTCCGATAGGCACATGGGCCCTCCACCACCTTTCCGCTGGGCACACTGGCCCTCTCACCACCTGTCCGCTGGGCACACGGGCCCCCTCACCATCTGTCTGCTGAGGCACAGGGGCCCCCCACCACGCTAGGCAAGAATACCTGTCTGCTGGGCACACAGTCCCCCGGGGAACCATCTGGCTGCTAGGCAAAATCAACTGTCCGCTGGGCAAACGAGCCCCCACTATCTGTCCACTGGGCACATGGGCCTCACCATCTGTCCACTGGGCATACGGGCCCCTCTGCTGGGCACACGGGCCCCCACCACCTGTACAATGGGTACATAGTACCCCACCACTAGTTAGCTAGGCACACGGGCCCCCACCACCTGTCCACTGTGCACACATGCCCCCGCCACCTGTCCGCTAGGCAAGATCATCTGTCCGCTGAGCACATGGGCCCCCACCACCTGTCCGCTGAGCACACGGGCCCCCACCACCTGTCTGCTGGGCACTTGGGCATCCACCACCTGTTCGCTGGACACAGGGGCCCCCCACCACCCGTCTGCTTGGCACACGGGCCCGCCATCACCTGTCCGCTGAGCACATGGGTCCCCCACCACCTGTCTGCTGGGCACATGGGCCCCCTTATCACCTGTCCGCTGGGCACATGGGCCACCTGCAAGTGTTCGCTGGGCACACGGGCCCCCCATCACCTGTCCGCTGGGCACATGGGCCCCTTCACCACCTGTCTGCTGGGCACACGGGCTGCCTCAGCACCTGTCTGCTGAGGGTACAGGGGCCCCCCACTACCTGTCTGCTAGGCAAGATCACCTGTCCGCTGGGCACACAGTTCCCCCACCACCTGTCCGCTAGAGACGATCAACTGTCCGCTGGGCATACGAGCCCCCATTATCTGATCTATGGGCACATGGGCCCCATCATCTGTCCGCTGGGCACACGGGTCCTCACCATCTGTCCGCTTGGCACACGGGCCCCACCACCTGTCCCATGGGAACATGGGCCTCCAGCACCTGTCCACTGGGCACACGTGCCCCCCACCACCAGTTCACTGGGCACACGGGCCCCATCATGTGTCCTAAGGGCACATGGGCCCCCCCACCATCTTTCCACTGGGCACACAGGCCCCCTCACCACCTGTCCGCTGGGCGCACGGGCCCCCACCACATGTCTGCTAGGGGCACATACCCTCACTATCTGTCAGGTAGGCATGATCACCTGTTAACTGGGCACACAAGTCCCCGCTACCTATTCGCTGGGCGCTTGGGACCCTACAACATGTTCACTGGGGCACTGGCCCCCACCACCTTTCCGCTAAGAAAGATCACCTGTCCGCTAGGCATACGGGCCCCCACCACCTGCTTCCTGGAAGCACACACTACCTATCTGCTTGGGGCACATGGGCCTCCACCACTTGTCCACTAGGCAAGATCACCTGTCCGCTGGGCACATGGGCCCCCATCACCTGTCTACTGGGAAAACAGGCCACCATCACGTTTCTGCTGGGCACACGGGCTCCCACCACCGGTCAGCTGGGTACACGGGCCACCACCACATTTCCGCTGGGCACACGGGCGCCCACTACCGGTCCGCTGGGCACACGGGCCCCCACCACCTGTTCGCTGGGCACACGGGCCCCCACCACCTTTCCGCTAGGCAAGATAACCTGTCTGCTGGAGGCACATGGGCCCCCCATCACCTGTCTGCTGGGCACATGGGTTCCTTTCACCTGTCCATTAGGCAAGATCACCTGTCCTCTGGGCACATGGGCTCCCACCACCTGTCGACTGGGGACATATGGGCCCCACCAACTGTCCGCTGGGCATACGGGCCTCCTCCACCTGTTTGTTGGAAACACGGGCCTCAACCACTTGTCCGCTAGGCAAGATCATCTTTCCTCTGGGCACATGGGCTCCCACCGTGACCTGTCGACTAGGGGCACAAGGGCCCCCACCCTCTGTCCGCTGTGCACAAGGGCCCCCACCCTCTGTCCGCTGTGCACAAGGGCCCCCACCACCTGTGCGCTGGGCATTCGGGCCCCCACCACCTGTACACTGGTCATTCGGGCCCCCACCACCTGTTCGCTGGGCACACAGGCCCTCATCACCTGTCCGCTAGGCAAGATCACTTGTTTGTTGGTCACACAAACCACCATCATGTGTTCGCTGGGCACACTGGTACCCTGGGCACAAGCGCCCTCACCACCTGTCCGCTGGGCACACGTGCCCCCACCACTTCTCCACTAGGCAAGATCACCTGTCCGCTGGGTACATGGGACCCCACCACCTGTCCACTGGGCACACGGGCCATCATCACCTTTCCGCTGGACACACGGACCCCCACCACCAGTTTGCTGAGCACACAGCCCCCACCACCTGTTTTCTGGGCACACGGGCCCCCACCACCTGTCTGCTGCGCACATGGGTTACCATCACCTTGCCATTAGGCAAGATCACCTTTCCTCTGGGAATATGGGCTTCCACCACCTGTCGACTGGGGGCACACGGGCCCCACCACCTGTCCACTGGGCACACAGGCCCTCATCATCTGTCCGCTAGGCAAGATCACTTGTCTGTTGGTGACACAAGCCACCATCATGTGTTCGCTGGGCACAAGGGCCCCCACCACCTGTCCGCTGGGCACACGGGCCCCCACCACCTGTTCGTTGGGCACATGGGCCCCCACCACTTCTCTGCTATGCAAGATCACCTTTCTGCTGGGGGCACAGGGGTCCCCCACCATCTGTCTGCTGGGCACACGGGTTCCTATCACCTGTCCATTAGGCAAGATGACCTGTCCTCTAGGAATATGGGCTTCCACCACCTGTCGACTGGGGGCACACGGGCCCCACCACCTGTCCGCTAGGCACACAGGCCCTCATCATCTGTCCGCTAGGAAGATCACTTGTCTGTTGGTGACACAAGCCACCATCATGTGTTCGCTGGGCACACTGGTACCCTGGGCACAAGGGCCCCCACCACCTGTCCGCTGGGCACACTGACCCCCACCACCGGTTCGCTGGGCACATGGACCCCACCACTTGTCCGCTGGGCACACGGGCCCCCACCACCTGTTCGTTGGGCACATGGGCCCCCACCACTTCTCTGCTATGCAATATCACCTTTCTGCTGGGGGCACAGGGGTCCCCCACCATCTGTCTGCTGGGAACACGGGTTCCTATCACCTGTCCATTAGGAAAGATGACCTGTCCTCTGGGCTCCCACTACCTGTCGACTGGGGGCACACGGGCCCCACCACCTGTCCGCTGGGCACAAAAACCCCCACCACCTGTCTGCTGGGCACTTGGGCCCGCACCACCTGTTCATTGCGCAAACGGTCCCCACCACTTGTGTGCTGGGCACACGAGCCCCCACCACCTGTTCGCTGGGCACACAGGCCCTCATCACCTGTCCGCTAGGCAAGATCACTTGTCTGTTGGTCACACAAGCCACCATCATGTGTTTGTTGGGCACACAGGTCCCCACCACCTGTCCGCTGGGCACACAGGTCCCCACCACCTGTCCGCTTGGCACACAGGTCCCCACCACCTGTCCACTGGGCACACGGACCCCCACCACCTGTCCGTTGCGCACATGGGCCCCCATCACCTGTGTTCACTGGGCACACAGGCCCTCATCACCTGTCCGCTAGGCAAGATCACTAGTCTGTTGGTCACACAAGCCACCATTATGTGTTAGCTGGGCACACTGGAACCCACCACCTGTCCGCTGGGCACACAGGTCCCCACCACCTGTCCGCTGAGAACACAGGTCCCCACCACCTGTCTACTGGTCACATGGGCCCCCACCACCTGTCCGTAGCGCACACGGGCCCCCATCACCTGTTCACTGGGCACATGGGCCCAGCAGACAGGTGGTCTTTGGGACCCATTTATACGCCTAGCAGACAGATGGTCCCTGAGGCCCGTCTATGTACCCAGCAGACAGGTGGTCCCTGGGTCCCGCCTCTGCGCCCAGCAGAAAGGTGGTCCTTGGTGCCCGTCTGTGCGCCCATCGTGTGCCCAGCAGAGAGGTGATCTTTGGGGCCCGTCTGTGCCACGCCCAGCAGACAGTTGATCCCTGGGGCTCGTGTGCGCCTAGTAGACAGGTGGTGGTCCCTGGGGCCAGTGAGACAAAAAGACAGGTGATCAATGGTGCCCATCTGTGCACCCAGCAGAAACGTGTTCCCAGGGACCTATCTGTGCGCCTCGTAGACATATGATTCCTGTGGTCTTGTGACGCCCTGGTAAAACCAGGTAGTCACAGATAGGTCCCCGCATAACACCATCCCTCACTCAGGTAACACACAGCCGACCTGAAACCCTAGTCACCCCCCGAAAGATGGGCACACCAGGCAGGACCAGGCGGTTGAAAACGCCCACCTAGGAGTCTAGACAGCCCGGGGTGGGAAAACAAACAGTTAGTGTTCAGAGTTCAAGTTGAAAGGAGTGGAAACTGGGGCTAGCTGTAGCTCCAGCTGGAGAAGAAGCTCAAGTTGAACGGTGCCAGGGTTGGAGCCCTGGTGCCTTTGGCTAGGTGGCAGACTGTGGTCTCCATCAGCAGGAGACGGGAAGACGGCTCGGCAGATCCGAGGTGGACCGGGATAGGGTTGTAGCCCGCCGGTACCGACACGGAGAACTGACCTGGAAACCGTAACATAGAGGGGGTACTCGGACCCTGAAGCCAGGACCGAAACCAGCGGCCTAGCTAATTAACCGATTGGGTGGGACAGGACCTATAATCCTGCCCTCAAAGTCCCTAAAGAAGACAACAGCCCACCGATAGGGATAAGGCCACCGCCAGGGCCCATAGATCCCACGGGCCAGCGTCTGAGGGCACAGCTCCTTAGGCTACAGCCAGCCAGGAGCGGACTCCTGAGTTCCAGACCAGGCAGTCCACCATACAAAAAACAAGTGCAGAGGGAAAAGGACAGCAACCACCAGCCCGGGTGGGGGACCTGAATGCAACCGGCCGCGGCGGCCGGCCACCAGCACCTTGGTTTACCAAAAGACTTGTGTGATTCATTTACTGTGAGTAACCAAACATCCCCTCGCATGTCCGGGCGCACCGGCCCTTGCCATCGCTATACCCTGCACGAAGACACTGGGTCCCGGGGCAACCATCTCTACCCACGGAGGGGTTAACATCCAGCTGCCACTACATCTCCCCCTGGTGCCCCACAACAGCAGCGGTGGTGTCCCACTTCACCACACACTGTGGGTGGTGTCACGAACTTAATACGGCCAAACCCGTACATGTACGTCCCCCCTTTTATTCGGCGTGTCCGCGTGACCCCCGGGTCCGGAGGATCTCTCGAGCCACACACACACACACAGCGGGTCCGGATCCGAGCAGCGGCGGCTGCTGGCACAGGGGTGGCACAGTCTGTCTCTGCGCCTAGCAGACAAGTGATCTCTGAGGGCCGTCTCTTCTCCCAGCAGAGAGGTAAACCCTGGGGCCCGTCTATGCTCCATGCACACAGGTAATCCCTGGGGCAACTTAGTGCACTCAACGGACTGGTGATCCTTGGAGCCCGTCACTGCTCCCAGCAGAGTGATCCCGAGGGCCTGTCTGTGCTCCCAGCAGAAAAGTGATCCCTGGGGCCCGTATGCACCCATCAGACAGGTGTGTGCACGCAGGAAATAGTTGATCCCTGGGGCACTTGTGCGCTCACCAGACAAGTTCGTGATCTTCGGGGCACGTGTACACTCAGTAGATAAGTGATCCCTGGGGCCCATGTGCACACGGGCCCACACCACCTGTCCACTGGGGGTACACGGGACCCTATCATCTGTCTGTTGGTGGCACAGGGGCCCCCAGCACCTGTCCGCTGGGCACACGAGCCTCCACCACTTCTCCGCTGGGCACACGGCCCACCATCACCTGTCCGCTAGGCAAGATCACCTCTCCGTTGGGCACATGGACCCACATCACCTGTTCACCTGTCCGCTGGGCACACGGGTCTCAAGCACCTGAACGCTAGGCAAGATCACCTGTCTGCTGAGCACACGGATCCCCCACCACCTGCTTGCTGGAGGCACAAGGGTCCACATCACCTGTCCGCTGGGAGCAAACACTACCTATCCGCTCGGGGCATACAGTCCCCCACCACCTGTCCGCTAGGCAAGATCACTTGTCCGCTGAGCATACATGCCCCCTCTACCTGTCCGCTGGGCTCAAGTCCCCCACTACCTGTCCGCTAGGCACACGGGCCACCATCACCTGTCTGATGTGCAAACAGGCCCCCACCACCTGCCTCCTGGGGGCACACACTACTTGTCCGCTTGGGGCACACGGGCCCCCACCACCTGTCCGCTTGGCACACGGGCCCCCACCACTTGTGTCCGTTGGGCACACGGGCCCCCACCACTTGTCCGCTAGGCAAGATCACCTGTCCGCCGGGCACACGGGCCACCACCACCTTTCCGCTTGGAACACGGGCGTACAGACGGGTCCCAGGGACCAACTGTCTGCAAGGCGCATAGATGGGTCCCAAAGACCACGTGTCTGCTGGGCGCACACACGGGCCCCAAGAATCATCTGTCTTTTGGGTGCACAGACAGGCCCCAGCAGACAGGTTGGTGATCCCTGGGGCCCTTCTCTGCACCCAGCGGACAGGTGATCACTGGGTCTCGACTCTGTGCACCCAGCAGAATCCCTGGGGCTCGTCTGTGCGCCCAGCAGACAGCTGAATCTTTCGACCCACCTGTGCATGTGTGAGCCCAGTAGACAGGTGGTGATCCCTGGTGCCAGTGAGCTCCCAGCAATTAGGTAGGTGGGAGCATGGACAGGTCCCAGGGATCACCTCTCTGCTGGGCACACAGATGGGTCCCATGATTCACCTGTCTGCTGAGCCCACATACAGGCCCCAGTGATCACCTACCTAATTGCTAGGAGCTCACTGGCACCAGGGATCACCACTTGTCTACTGGGCTCACATATGCACAGGTGGGTCCAAGGATTCACCTGTCTGCTGGTCACACAGATGGGCCCCAGGGATCACTTGTCTGCTCAGAACACAGACTGATCCCAGAGATCACCTCTCTGCTGAGCGCACAGGTACCCCAAGGATTACCTACCTAATTGCTGGGAGCTCACTGGTACCAGGGATCACCACCTGTCTACTGGGCTCACACATGCACAGGTGGGTCCAAGGATTCACCTGTCTGCTGGGCGCACAGACGGGCACACAAGTGGTGAGGACCGTTTGCCCAACGAACAGGTGGTGGGGGCCCATGTGCCCAGCAGACAGGTGGTGGGGGCCCTTGTGCCCAGCGGACAGGTGGTGGGGCCTTGTGCCCCCAGTCGACAGGTGGTGTGAGCCCATGTGCCCAGAGGAAAGGTGATCTTGCCTAATGGACAGGTGATAGTAACCCGTGTGCCCCCAGCGGACAGGTGATCTTGCCCAGCGGGCAAGTGGTGGAGGCCCGTGCTACCAACAAACAGGTGGTGGGGGCTTAGGGATCACCCGTTTGCTGTGCGCACAAACGGGCCCCAGAAATCACCTTTCTGCTGAGTGCATAGACGGGCCCCATAGATCACCTGTCTGCTGGGTGCATAGGGGAGACCCTGGGATCACCTGTCTGCTGGGTTCACAGACGGGCCCCAAGGATCACCTGTCCGTTGGGCGCACTAAAGTGCCCCAGGGATTTCCTGTGTGCTGGGAGCATAGACGGGCCCCAGGGATCACATCTCTACTGGGAGCACAGATGGCCCCCAGGGATCACCTGTCTGCTGGGTGCATAGAAGGTCCCCAGGAATCACCTGTCTGCTGGGCGCACAGACGGTCCCCACTGTCTGCTGGACACACAGGAGGGCCCCAGGGGTCATCTGTATACTGGGCGCACAGATGGTTCCCTGCGATCACTTGTCTGCTGGGTGCACAGACAGGCCTCATTGATCACATGTCTTTTGGGCGCACAGACGGGCACCAAGGACAACCTGTCTGCTGGGCGCAGAGGCGGGCCCCAGGGACCACTTGTCTGCTGGGTGCATAAACGGGCCTCAGGGACCATCTGTCTGTTAGGCGCATAGATGGGTCCCAAAGACTACCTGTCTGCTGGGCCCATGTGCCCAGTGAACAGGTGATGGGGACCCGTGTGCGTAACGATCAAGTGGTGGGGGCCCTTGTGGACAGGTGGTGGGTACCAGTGTGCCCAGCAAACACATGATGGTGGTTTGTGTGACCAACAGACAAGTGATCTTGCCTAGCGTACAGGTGATGAGGGCCTGTGTGCCCAGCGAACAGGTGGTGGGGGCTCGTGTGCCCAGCACACAAGTGGTGGGGACCGTTTGCCCAGCATACAGGTGGTGGGGCCCGCGTGCCCTCAGTCGACAGGTGGTGGGAGCCCATGTGCCCAAAGGACAGGTCGTCTTGCCTAATTGACAGGTGATAGGAACCCGTGTGCCCAGCAGACAGGTGGTGGGGGCCCGTGTGCCCCCAGCAGAAAGGTAATCTTGCCTAGCAGAGAAGTGGTGGGGGGCCCGTGTGCCCAACGAACAGGTGGTGGAGGCCCATGTGCCCAGCAGACAAGTGGTGGAGGGCAATGTGCCCAGCGGACTGGTGGTTGTGGTGCCCCAGGGATTTCCTGTGTGCTGGGAGCATAGACGGGCCCCAGGGATCACATCTCTACTGGGAGCACAGATGGCCCCCAGGGATCACCTGTCTGCTGGGTGCATAGAAGGTCCCCAGGAATCACCTGTCTGCTGGGCGCACAGACGGTCCCCACTGTCTGCTGGACACACAGGAGGGCCCCAGGGGTCATCTGTATACTGGGCGCACAGATGGTTCCCTGCGATCACTTGTCTGCTGGGTGCACAGACAGGCCTCATTGATCACATGTCTTTTGGGCGCACAGACGGGCACCAAGGACAACCTGTCTGCTGGGCGCAGAGGCGGGCCCCAGGGACCACTTGTCTGCTGGGTGCATAAACGGGCCTCAGGGACCATCTGTCTGTTAGGCGCATAGATGGGTCCCAAAGACTACCTGTCTGCTGGGCCCATGTGCCCAGTGAACAGGTGATGGGGACCCGTGTGCGTAACGATCAAGTGATGGGGGCCCTTGTGGACAGGTGGTGGGTACCAGTGTGCCCAGCAAACACATGATGGTGGTTTGTGTGACCAACAGACAAGTGATCTTGCCTAGCGTACAGGTGATGAGGGCCTGTGTGCCCAGCGAACAGGTGGTGGGGGCTCGTGTGCCCAGCACACAAGTGGTGGGGACCGTTTGCCCAGCATACAGGTGGTGGGGCCCGCATGCCCTCAGTCGACAGGTGGTGGGAGCCCATGTGCCCAAAGGACAGGTCGTCTTGCCTAATTGACAGGTGATAGGAACCCGTGTGCCCAGCAGACAGGTGGTGGGGGCCCGTGTGCCCCCAGCAGAAAGGTAATCTTGCCTAGCAGAGAAGTGGTGGGGGCCCGTGTGCCCAACGAACAGGTGGTGGAGGCCCATGTGCCAAGCAGACAAGTGGTGGAGGGCAATGTGCCCAGCGGACTGGTGGTTGTGGTCCGTGTGCCCAGTGGAAAGGTGGTGGTGGCCCATGTGCCCAGCGGACAGGTAATATTGTCTAGTGGACAAGAGGTGGCGGCGCGTGTGCCCAGCGGACAAGTGGTGGGGGCCTGTGTGCCCAGAGGACAGGTGGTGGGGCCCTTGTGCCCACAGTCGATAGGTGGTGGGAGCTCATGTGCCCAGCAGACAGGTTATCTTTCCTAATGGACAGGTGATAGGAACCCGTGTGCCCAGAAAACAGGTGGTGGAGGCCTGTGTGCTCCCAGAGGACAGGTGATCTTTCCTAGCGGACACGTGTGGGGGGGGGCCCGTGTGCCCTACGAACAGGTGGTGGGGGCCCGTGTGCCCTACGAACAGGTGGTGGGGGCCCGTGTGCCCAGGGTACCAGTTTGCCCAGTGAACACATAATGGTGGTTTGTGTGACCAACAGACATGTGATCTTGCCTAGCGGACAGATGATGAGGGCCTGTGTGCCCAGCGGACAAGGTGGTGGGGCCCGTGTGCCCCCAGTCGACAGGTGGTGGGAGCCCATGTGCC
The DNA here is from genome assembly GCF_048569485.1 of Anomaloglossus baeobatrachus. Classification (NCBI taxonomy): domain Eukaryota; kingdom Metazoa; phylum Chordata; class Amphibia; order Anura; family Aromobatidae; genus Anomaloglossus; species Anomaloglossus baeobatrachus. Next base: position 101,410,305 of record NC_134356.1, on the reverse strand, counting down.
CAGAGGAAAGGTGATCTTGCCTAATAGACAGGTGATAGTAACCCCGTGTGCCCAGCAGACAGGTGGTGGGGGGCCCATGTGCCCCCAGCGGACAGGTGATCTTGCCCAGTGGACAAGTGGTGGAGGCCCGTGTTCCCAACAAACAGGTGGTGGGGGCCCGTGTGGCCAGCAGACAGGTGGTGGGGGGCCCTTGTGCCCAGGGTACCAGTGTGACCACCGAACACATGATGGTGGCTTGTGTGACCAACAATCAAGTGATCTTGCCTAGCGGACAGGTGATGAGGGCCTGTGTGCCCAGCGAACAGGTGGTGGGGGCTCGTGTGCCCCAAGTGAATAGGTAGTGTGTGCCCCCAGAAAGCAGGTGGTGGGGGCCCGTTTGCCCATAAGACAGGTGATGGTGGCCCGTGTGCCTAGTGGACAGGTGGTGGGGGAACTTGTGCCCAGCGGACAGGTGGTGGGAACACGTGTGCCCTGCGGACAAGTGATCTTCCCTAGCGGACAGGTGGTGGGGGCCCATGTGTCCCCAGTGGACAGGTGGTGGGGGCCCGAATGCCCAGTACACAGGTGGTGAGAGACTTTGTGCCCAGCGGAAAGGTGATCTTGCCTAGCAGTCAGGTAGTAGGGGCCCGTGCCCACAGTGAACATCTGTTAGGGTCCCAAACGCCCAGCGGACAGGTGGTGGGGAGCCGTGTGCCCAGTTCACAGGTGATCATGCCTAGCTCACAGATAGTGAAGGTATGTGCCCCTAGCGGACATGTGATGGGGGGGCCCGTTTGCCCAGATGACAAGTGGTAAGGGCCTGTGTGCACAGCAAACAGGTAATCATCCCTAGTGGACAGGTGATGCGAGCCCGTGTGCCCAGAGGACAAGTAATCTTGCCTAATGGGCAGCTGATAGCAACCTGTGTGCCTAGGAGACAGGTGGTGGGGGGCCCGTGTACCTCTAGTGGACAGGTGATTTTGCCAAGCAGACAGGTGGTGGGGACACGTGAGCCCAGTGGACAGGTGGTGGGGGCCCGTGTGCACACAGGACAGATGGTGAAGGCCCATGTGCCCAGCGGAAAGATAGTGGGGACTCATATGCCCAGCGGACTGTTGATCTTGCCTAGCGGACAGGTGGTGGGTGGACTGTGTACCCAGCAGACAAGTGATCTTGCCTAGCAGACAGGTGGTGGGGGGTCCCTGTGCCCCTTGCAGACAAGTGGAGATGGAGCCCGTGTGCCCAGCGACAGGTGGTGAGGGGGCCCGTGTACCCAGCGGATAGGTGGTGAGGGGCCCGTGTGCCCAGCGGACAGGTGGTGGGGTCCCGGAGGCCTTTGTGCCCAGCGGACAGATGGTGAGTGCCCTTGTGCCCAGCGGACAGATGGTGGGGCCCATGTGCTCATCAGTCAGATAATAGGGGCTCGTATGCCCAGCGAGCAGACAGGTAATCTTGCCTAGCAGACAGGTGGTGGGGGGCCCCTATGCCCTCAGCAAACAGGTGCTGAGGGGGCCCATGTGCTCAGCAGCTCAGCAAACAAGTGGTAAGGGCACCCGTGAGCCCAGCGGACTATTGGTGAGGGGGCCCGTGTGCCCAGCGGACAGGTGGTGAGGGGACCCGTGTGCCCAGCGGATAGGTGGTGGCGGGCCAGTGTGCCCAGCAGTCAGTTGGTGGCGGTCCCGTATGCTCAGCAGACAGGTGGTGGGGGGCCCGTGTGCCCAGCAGCCAGGTGGTGAGGGGGCCCGTGTACCCAGTGGACATTTGGAGGTGGCCCATGTGCCCAGCGGACAGGTGGTGAGTGGATCCGTGTGCCCAGCAGACAGGTGGTGGGGGGGCCCGTGTGTCCAGCAGACAGGTGCTCCCTGTCTTCGTCTGTGCGCCCAGCAGACAGTTGATCCCTGCAGCTCATGTGCAGCCAGTAGACAGACAGGTGGTGATTCCTGGGGCCAGTGAGTTCCCAAGAAATAGGTAGGTGATCCCTGGAGCTTATCTGTGCACCCTGCAGACAGGTGATCCTTGTGGCCCATCTGTGCTCCCGGCAGACAGCTCACGTGATCTTTGGGGCCAGTGGGCGTCAAGCAGACAGGTAGGTGATCCCTGAGTCCGTCTGTGAGCCCAGTAGACAGGTGATCCCTGGGGCCTGTCTGTGCGCCCAGCAGACAGGTTGTCCCTGGGGCCCATCTGTAAGCCCAAGAGATAGGTGGTCCATGGGTGCACAGAGGGGACCCAGTGATCTCCTGTCTGCTGGGCGCAGAGAAGGGCCCCAGGAATCACCTACCTGTTTGTTTGCTTGGCGCCCACTGGCCCCAAAGATGACCACCTGTCTGCTGGGTGCACACCAGCCGTCGGGATCACCATTCTGCTGGGTGCACAGACAGACCCCAGGGATCACCTACCTATTTGCTGTGAGCTCACTGGCCACAGGGATCACAACCTGTCTGCTGGGCGCCCACTGGTCCCAAAGATGACCACCTGTCTGCTGGGTGCACATCAGCCCCGGGGATCACCTGTCTGCTGGGCGCACAGACAGGCCCTCGGGATCACAAAGGTATTGAATGCTGAAAGACATTAGAGACTAATGAAGAAATTAGGCTTAACTGTAATCCACTAGTCCTTATCCTGGAGAGCCCTCAACCTGGCGATAATGGCACCTACTTACTGGGCACATATGTATTTGGTGGGTGTGCTAGTTGTGCCCATCTGTGTGTGTTAAGATTAGCGGATATAAGAGAAATGTCGACAAAAGATAGAAATACACACTCAAACTCCCTAATGTTCCGTATTCAAAAACTTAATAAGATGATGGCCATTGCAAACCCACAATTGAACATATCCTTGCCGTTGAAACAGGGTACACTAAGACCAACTTATGATTGAAGTGGATGAAATATACCGCCAATCAATATAATAAGTCAAATTGTATTGTCTGTGCAGTGGCGAGACCCCGACCTAGGATCTGTTCCTCTAGCTCTCCCCCCAGATGTGGAAAAATGTTTCCTGAGTCTGTTCACTAATAAATCCCTTAGTGAATTATATTGTGAAAACTGGAAAAAGAAGTACCCTATAGTCACAGACACATCTGACCAGGGTCAAGGCATCACCGTATATCCAGGAAAATACACCTGTTATACTAACACTGAGGGGAACAAATTTGTGGGTAATTTCACAAAGGTATATTGCAGTAGATCTATAGTAATGCCACCAGAGAGGACCTGGTCAACTAGACCCAGTCCATTTCATATGTCTTCTGGATATGTGGGGACATGAAGATTAGAACTCATTTAGAAGGTGAATGGATGGGGAATATATATATACAGTTAGGTCCAGAAATATTTGGACAGTGACACAATTTTCGCGAGTTGGGCTCTGCATGCCACCACATTGGATTTGAAATGAAACCTCTACAACAGAATTCAAGTGCAGATTGTAACGTTTAATTTGAAGGTTTGAACAAAAATATCTGATAGAAATTGTAGGAATTGTACACATTTCTTTACAAACACTCCACATTTTAGGAGGTCAAAAGTAATTGGACAAATAAACCAAACCCAAACAAAATATTTTTATTTTCAATATTTTGTTGCGAATCCTTTGGAGGCAATCACTGCCTTAAGTCTGGAACCCATGGACATCACCAAACGCTGGGTTTCCTCCTTCTTAATGCTTTGCCAGGCCTTTACAGCCGCAGCCTTCAGGTCTTGCTTGTTTGTGGGTCTTTCCGTCTTAAGTCTGGATTTGAGCAAGTGAAATGCATGCTCAATTGGGTTAAGATCTGGTGATTGACTTGGCCATTGCAGAATGTTCCACTTTTTTGCACTCATGAACTCCTGGGTAGCTTTGGCTGTATGCTTGGGGTCATTGTCCATCTGTACTATGAAGCGCCGTCCGATCAACTTTGCGGCATTTGGCTGAATCTGGGCTGAAAGTATATCCCGGTACACTTCAGAATTCATCCGGCTACTCTTGTCTGCTGTTATGTCATCAATAAACACAAGTGACCCAGTGCCATTGAAAGCCATGCATGCCCATGCTATCACGTTGCCTCCACCATGTTTTACAGAGGATGTGGTGTGCCTTGGATCATGTGCCGTTCCCTTTCTTCTCCAAACTTTTTTCTTCCCATCATTCTGGTACAGGTTGATCTTTGTCTCATCTGTCCATAGAATACTTTTCCAGAACTGAGCTGGCTTCATGAGGTGTTTTTCAGCAAATTTAACTCTGGCCTGTCTATTTTTGGAATTGATGAATGGTTTGCATCTAGATGTGAACCCTTTGTATTTACTTTCATGGAGTCTTCTCTTTACTGTTGACTTAGAGAAAGATACACCTACTTCACTGAGAGTGTTCTGGACTTCAGTTGATGTTGTGAACGGGTTCTTCTTCACCAAAGAAAGTATGCGGTGATCATCCACCACTGTTGTCATCCGTGGACGCCCAGGCCTTTTTGAGTTCCCAAGCTCACCAGTCAATTCCTTTTTTCTCAGAATGTACCCGACTGTTGATTTTGCTACTCCAAGCATGTCTGCTATCTCTCTGATGGATTTTTTCTTTTTTTCAGCCTCAGGATGTTCTGCTTCACCTCAATTGAGAGTTCCTTAGACCGCATGTTGTCTGGTCACAGCAACAGCTTCCAAATGCAAAACCACACACCTGTAATCAACCCCAGACCTTTTAACTACTTCATTGATTACAGGTTAACGAGGGAGACGCCTTCAGAGTTAATTACAGCCCTTAGAGTCCCTTGTCCAATTACTTTTGGTCCCTTGAAAAAGAGGAGGCTATGCATTACAGAGCTATGATTCCTAAACCCTTTCTCCGATTTGGATGTGAAAACTCTCATATTGCAGCTGGGAGTGTGCACTTTCAGCCCATATTATATATATAATTGTATTTCTGAACATGTTTTTGTAAACAGCTAAAATAACAAAACTTGTGTCACTGTCCAAATATTTCTGGACCTAACTGTATAGCAGCAGAAGGTGAGGAAGCCCTAACCTCAGAAGATCTACGCAGAACAAAAAGAGAGACATCCCGAACCCAAAGGCAGTTTTGACTCCCATGTTTATATCGATGTTATAGGGGTCCCAGGGGGGGTACTAGAAGAATTTAAAGCCAGGGATCAAGTCAAAGCAGGTTTTGAATCATTCATACTACCTCTAGTGACCATAAATAAAAATGTAGACTGGATCAATTACATCTACTATAACCAACAAGGATTTGTCAATTACACTAGAGAAGCCCTTCAAGGTTTGGCAGACCAGCTAGGCCCTACATCAATAATGGCGTTTCAAAACAGGATGGCCCTTGACATGATAGTGGCAGAGAAAGGAGGCGTTTGTAAAATGGTGAAGTCCGCGTGTTGTACCTATATTCCAGATAATACGCGTCCCACCGGGAAGGTTACGGTTGCCATAAAAAAGCTAGCTTCTCTACAGAAAGAATTAAAAAGAAATTCAGGTGTAGAAGATCCCTGGGACCAATACTTTGCTATCCCTTCATCCATGAAGAGATGGCTAGCTCAGATAGCCATAGTGGTCCTTGTTGTCTTAATTGTTGTAACTATTATTGTTTGTTGTGTTTTTTTCTGTGTAAGGAGGAAGATCGAGAAAGGAGTAGAAACGTCAGTTCCCACTTTCCTAGCTCAAGAGGTTAGTTATTCTGTAGATATAGCACAGCTAGGCCTCCTTCAGTCTTTCACAGTCCCCAGCTAGGCAGTCAGAGTAGGGCGAGTACATCAGGCTCCAATCGAAGTCTGTTCCCCTGGGGGCAAAGGCTTAGCATTGCTCGTATAGCGGGCAGCAAAAAGAAAAGAGTTGCAGCCAGGTATTGGAGACTGATGGGTTAGGAGTAGGGTCAGAAGGTTAATAAAGTATTTAGGGGGGACTGTTGAGGAGAGCCTTTCCATTAAATACTTAATTAACCTCTTGACAAGGGATTGTGGGAAATATGTCGATTTGCCTTTCAGTTTTTAGATCATACACATGGATGGCTGCCATTTCCTGTTTTCCACACCTTGCCTGGAACACTGGCCCCAGGGATCACCACCTGTCTACTGGGCGCACACGAGTTCCCAGGAATCACCTGTATACTGGGAGTACAGACAGCCCCAGGACTCACTTATCTTTTTGGTGCACAGATGGGCCCCAGGGACCAACTTGTCTACTGGGTGCACAGACGAGTCCCAGGGACCACCTGTCTCCTGGGTGCTCAGACGGGCCCCAGAGATCACCTTTCTGCTGAGTGCATAGACGGGCCCCATAGATCACCTGTCTGCTGGGTGCACAGGGGAGACCCAGGGATCACCTGTCTGCTGGGTTCACAGATGGGCCCCAAGGATCACCTGTCTGTTGGGCTCACTAAGGTGCCCCAGGGATTTCCTGTGTGCTGGTGTGGCGCCCTGGACTAGCCAGGTAGCCACAGACAAAACACTCACACACCCCCACCCCCAGACAGTTATATTAGTCAGAAGTAAGAGAATATGTCTGGCTCACTGTGTATAAACTAGGTGCCCAGAAAAAATAAGTCAATCAAATGGATAATAATTCTGGCACACTAAAAAACGAGCATGAAGAAATTTTGCTTGATTGTGGAATCAGTTTTATTAGTGCAAAAACAAGATCAATTCATCCGACGTTTCGACCGTTTTGGTCTTTATCAAGGATAGAATTATCTATATCGTAATGGGAGGATATGACGTTTCGACCGTTTTGGTCTTTATCAAGGATAGAATTATCTACCAAAGAAAATCATAAGAAGTACATCATTACATGATATTACAAAAAAAATACAAAAAGATACAAACGAAGGTATGTAAAAAATGAAGAAAATTCTTTCACAATAAGCATCATACATTGACTGATGCCATGAACCAACAAAACATTTTGTATAACACATGATTCCTGGTAGTGTGTGATACAATCATTGCAACATATGTATAACCTGTTGGACTAAAAAGCGCATGAAGTAAGGGTATGTGCGCACGTTGCTTTTTACCTGCTTTTTACCTGCTTTTTTGCTGCTTTTTCTTCTGCGCTGTTTAATGCCAAAATGGATGTGTTCTTCTATTCAAGCATAGTCTATGGGAATTTGGGTTTCTTGTTCACACTATGTTGTTCAAAATGCTGCCTTTTTGTGGCAGAACTTTGGTCAAAAACTCAGCTTTGCAGTGCAAAACCCAAATGGCAAAAACAATTGACATGTTGCTTCTTTGAAAAGCTGAGTTTTTGACCAAAGTTCTGCCACAAAAAGGCAGCATTTTGAACAACATAGTGTGAACAAGAAACCCAAATTCCCATAGACTTTGCTTGAATAGAAGAACACATCCATTTTGGCATTAAACAGCGCAGAAGAAAAAGCAGCAAAAAAGCAGGTAAAAAGCAGGTAAAAAGCAACGTGCGCACATACCCTTAGTGATAAGAGTACAGCAAGCATAAACCCACCTATATCGTAATGGGAGGATATGAATTCAATAGAGACTGGTCATCACCATTAGGTATGAGTGATCAGAAGGTTCCGATCCTATGTCTATAAGGAGAATAAATGATATGTGACACTCCACATGACTAGAACATATCAAAACGCACTCTTTTCCATATTTGACATACAATGAGTAGGTAGACAAGGCCGTATATACCTTTTGTGTTGGCCTGTGGTAACGAACAAAACAAAACTGGAGGCAATCTGTGATTATAGTTGTTTCTACATGGGGATTAAACATGGATAAGCATTACTCAGATGTATAGAATAGTGAGCATTCTAATCAAGGAGGTGGCATGCAGGAACCTGTAGCATATGTGTGGTAGGTATATTACCTGGAATAGTACCAAATGATGGTAGTGGAAAATGAAATTCTCTCACTGAATGGTTCTCAGTTACCTCCAAGGTATGTATATGCTGGAAATAACATGTACAAAAAGGAGATACATACAAGGACATGTAACCTCTATGCGAAATACATTTATACGTGTCTATACCCCAAAGCGTTGGTGAAAGGCAACCGAAAATTAGAGCTGAAGACAGTATGGAGATGTGTCTAAAAAGAGACCAACATAGATGTAAACACCTCATGCATGTACATCAAAATAGCATGTCAGGGGAGACAATGTACAAGCAAGTATTGAAACTAGACATAATACCTGGAACACAGAGTAATGACTGATGGCAGCACATTAAGATTCCCTCACTGACTGGTTCTCAGTTACCTCCAAGACAAGCAAAAACTGAAGGTGGCATATGTAAAAAGAGAATCGTACACAGGTAAGTAACACCAGTATAAGGTACATTCATTCAGGGATGTATTGAGCTAAAAGTACATACTACCTTTAAAGTAACCAAGGCGTGAGCCATAAAGAGCTGTTGTCATAAGCAGGGGGATACCTATGTCCCTGTGAGACCAAAATGAGAAAACCTTTTAGAAACCACTCAATCAGGAATCAAGTGCAATAAAAGGGAGAACCCATTGGTATAATACCAACAGAGAACATACCTGGTGAGATAAACAGGGCAAAGCAGGCAAACTATCAGGCAGTGGGGTGCAGGATTCTGGTGAGAGAAATGAAGGGCATATTCAGTGATGGCCCGACTTGGTTGAGGTGGTGTAAAGGAGGCTGACACATACCTTGTGGTGGTGGTATAGGGTATAGGCCCCTGGTTAAGTGCGACTGGCTGCGTCGCTGGGGCTTATTTATATGAAAAGGGGGGCGAGCGTCCACTACCCCACTTCCTGGTAGTGGAACGCAGTGTGCGTCCGTGGAACGCACGCGGCGCATGCGCAGTGCCGGCATCAGCACCGCGCATGCGCAGTGCCGGCATCAGCACCGCGCACGCGCAGACGGCGAGCGGCAGGACAGGGCGGTGGGCGGAGAGCAAGGGGCGTGTAATTGAGTATGTGTAGGATGGGAGTGAACTGACCCACGGACTGAGTGCCGCCCACACGTCGCGCTTAGTTATTTGCACAACGTGTGAGGGGGCCCAGTACATAAGTCAGTGTGTGGAGCTTACAGACAGTGTCAGGAGTGTTAGATAGGCTGGCCTGTGGATCGCGCGCCGCCCGTGCGTCATGCCTGGCTATTTGCACAACGCACGAGCCGGGCACGGAGCACAGGTCAGGGATAGCAACAAATGAGGAAACAGGTTATGATTATATCAAAGTGCCTGGTGACATTCTTACACAGGTGAGAATGGTGATTCTACTGAGGGAACCCGATGCCAGTGCCAATAGGTGAGGGGTCAGGTGGAGGGTGCCTATAAATAAAAGAGAAAAAGGGGTTAGAGACAAGGTTTATATATATAAATATATATATAGAAGTTATATCATGACCAAGTCCTTATACTGGTGTTTTACAGTCCTTGTTTTACAGTCCTTGTACAATCACCTTAGGAACAACCACAAAGAGAGACCGCCATGATTGAGACATTATAAGAATAGTATCATAAACACATATCATGTTCCCTATTAAGCCCCTTCGGTTCTAGAGTATTCAAGGTAAAAATCCAAAATGACTCCCTCTCCTTAAGGGTGCGTATACGGTTACCACCCTTACGGAGAGGGAGTCATTTTGGATTTTTACCTTGAATACTCTAGAACCGAAGGGGCTTAATAGGGAACATGATATGTGTTTATGATACTATTCTTATAATGTCTCAATCATGGCGGTCTCTCTTTGTGGTTGTTCCTAAGGTGATTGTACAAGGACTGTAAAACAAGGACTGTAAAACACCAGTATAAGGACTTGGTCATGATATAACTTCTATATATATATTTATATATATAAACCTTGTCTCTAACCCCTTTTTCTCTTTTATTTATAGGCACCCTCCACCTGACCCCTCACCTATTGGCACTGGCATCGGGTTCCCTCAGTAGAATCACCATTCTCACCTGTGTAAGAATGTCACCAGGCACTTTGATATAATCATAACCTGTTTCCTCATTTGTTGCTATCCCTGACCTGTGCTCCGTGCCCGGCTCGTGCGTTGTGCAAATAGCCAGGCATGACGCACGGGCGGCGCGCGATCCACAGGCCAGCCTATCTAACACTCCTGACACTGTCTGTAAGCTCCACACACTGACTTATGTACTGGGCCCCCTCACACGTTGTGCAAATAACTAAGCGCGACGTGTGGGCGGCACTCAGTCCGTGGGTCAGTTCACTCCCATCCTACACATACTCAATTACACGCCCCTTGCTCTCCGCCCACCGCCCTGTCCTGCCGCTCGCCGTCTGCGCGTGCGCGGTGCTGATGCCGGCACTGCGCATGCGCGGTGCTGATGCCGGCACTGCGCATGCGCCGCGTGCGTTCCACGGACGCACACTGCGTTCCACTACCAGGAAGTGGGGTAGTGGACGCTCGCCCCCCTTTTCATATAAATAAGCCCCAGCGACGCAGCCAGTCGCACTTAACCAGGGGCCTATACCCTATACCACCACCACAAGGTATGTGTCAGCCTCCTTTACACCACCTCAACCAAGTCGGGCCATCACTGAATATGCCCTTCATTTCTCTCACCAGAATCCTGCACCCCACTGCCTGATAGTTTGCCTGCTTTGCCCTGTTTATCTCACCAGGTATGTTCTCTGTTGGTATTATACCAATGGGTTCTCCCTTTTATTGCACTTGATTCCTGATTGAGTGGTTTCTAAAAGGTTTTCTCATTTTGGTCTCACAGGGACATAGGTATCCCCCTGCTTATGACAACAGCTCTTTATGGCTCACGCCTTGGTTACTTTAAAGGTAGTATGTACTTTTAGCTCAATACATCCCTGAATGAATGTACCTTATACTGGTGTTACTTACCTGTGTACGATTCTCTTTTTACATATGCCACCTTCAGTTTTTGCTTGTCTTGGAGGTAACTGAGAACCAGTCAGTGAGGGAATCTTAATGTGCTGCCATCAGTCATTACTCTGTGTTCCAGGTATTATGTCTAGTTTCAATACTTGCTTGTACATTGTCTCCCCTGACATGCTATTTTGATGTACATGCATGAGGTGTTTACATCTATGTTGGTCTCTTTTTAGACACATCTCCATACTGTCTTCAGCTCTAATTTTCGGTTGCCTTTCACCAACGCTTTGGGGTATAGACACGTATAAATGTATTTCGCATAGAGGTTACATGTCCTTGTATGTATCTCCTTTTTGTACATGTTATTTCCAGCATATACATACCTTGGAGGTAACTGAGAACCATTCAGTGAGAGAATTTCATTTTCCACTACCATCATTTGGTACTATTCCAGGTAATATACCTACCACACATATGCTACAGGTTCCTGCATGCCACCTCCTTGATTAGAATGCTCACTATTCTATACATCTGAGTAATGCTTATCCATGTTTAATCCCCATGTAGAAACAACTATAATCACAGATTGCCTCCAGTTTTGTTTTGTTCGTTACCACAGGCCAACACAAAAGGTATATACGGCCTTGTCTACCTACTCATTGTATGTCAAATATGGAAAAGAGTGCGTTTTGATATGTTCTAGTCATGTGGAGTGTCACATATCATTTATTCTCCTTATAGACATAGGATCGGAACCTTCTGATCACTCATACCTAATGGTGATGACCAGTCTCTATTGAATTCATATCCTCCCATTACGATATAGGTGGGTTTATGCTTGCTGTACTCTTATCACTAAGGGTATGTGCGCACGTTGCTTTTTACCTGCTTTTTACCTGCTTTTTTGCTGCTTTTTCTTCTGCGCTGTTTAATGCCAAAATGGATGTGTTCTTCTATTCAAGCAAAGTCTATGGGAATTTGGGTTTCTTGTTCACACTATGTTGTTCAAAATGCTGCCTTTTTGTGGCAGAACTTTGGTCAAAAACTCAGCTTTTCAAAGAAGCAACATGTCAATTGTTTTTGCCATTTGGGTTTTGCACTGCAAAGCTGAGTTTTTGACCAAAGTTCTGCCACAAAAAGGCAGCATTTTGAACAACATAGTGTGAACAAGAAACCCAAATTCCCATAGACTATGCTTGAATAGAAGAACACATCCATTTTGGCATTAAACAGCGCAGAAGAAAAAGCAGCAAAAAAGCAGGTAAAAAGCAGGTAAAAAGCAACGTGCGCACATACCCTTACTTCATGCGCTTTTTAGTCCAACAGGTTATACATATGTTGCAATGATTGTATCACACACTACCAGGAATCATGTGTTATACAAAATGTTTTGTTGGTTCATGGCATCAGTCAATGTATGATGCTTATTGTGAAAGAATTTTCTTCATTTTTTACATACCTTCGTTTGTATCTTTTTGTATTTTTTTTGTAATATCATGTAATGATGTACTTCTTATGATTTTCTTTGGTAGATAATTCTATCCTTGATAAAGACCAAAACGGTCGAAACGTCATATCCTCCCATTACGATATAGATAATTCTATCCTTGATAAAGACCAAAACGGTCGAAACGTCGGATGAATTGATCTTGTTTTTGCACTAATAAAACTGATTCCACAATCAAGCAAAATTTCTTCATGCTCGTTTTTTAGTGTGCCAGAATTATTATCCATTTGAGTTATATTAGTCAGACACAAAACCCTTGTTGCCTCCACACCAGGTGGGGCGGAGCCAGGCGGTTGGCCCCACCCACCGAGGAGTTCACAGGCCTGAAGGCGAGAAAAGCAGTCAGTTAGAGTTTGGAGGAGTTGAGTTCAGGAGGTGAAGGAGAGAGGTCACGTACTGCAGGTGTCTGGGTTGGAGCCCAGGCACTGAGAGCAAGGTTGGCAGACGGTGGTGGCCGTCTGCAGGAGTTGGTGGAACTCCGCAGAGCCGTAAGGACCGGGGCTGGGCGGTGGCCCACCGGTACCCGACCGGGGAACGGAGTGAAGCTAAGCACACCCAGGCAGGGCCATCGGACCCCGACCAGGCTTGGAGCCGCCGTCAATAGTCAAATCCGAATGTGACAGGAACCCACGGGGTTCCCTAACAACCAACTCCCGATTGAAGGCAACTGCTCACACCGTGAGGATATACAGCCACCGCCAATGGCTAGAAATCCAGGGGCCAGCGCATGCGGGCAAAACGGGCTCCTCCGGTATCTATACACCAGGGAGCGGACTACCGTTGGGAAGCCAATGGAGTCAACACAGTACACAAAGGTGCAGGGAGAGACAGCCACCATCACCTGTCCGGGGAGAGACACAACAGCCGGCTGCGGGACCTGTCCATCCAGCCGTTTGGTTTACCGGAGACTTTGTGCATCTCTTGCTGAGTGAGTACACCCGTGCCATCCGGCACCGCGCCGCGCTAACCCTGCACCTCACCGACCCTGCCTCCCCATCACACCACCGGGCCCCGGGACCACCAACCCCTACCCACGGAGGGGGAAAACAACATCCCAGCTGCTCCCTACCATTGCTCCCGGGATCCCCGTCACCAGCAGCGGTGGTGCCCATCTTCACCACAACCCGTGGGTGGCGTCACGGACTAAATCCCCAACCAAACCAACTCCCTTTTCACTCACGGGCGAGGAGCGCCGCTCGAGTCCCCGGATCCGGCCCACCGCTCGAGCCACCGAGCAGCAGCAGCGCCAGACCCGAGCGTGGCGAGCGCGTCCCCTCCGCCCGCGACACTGGGAGCATAGACGGGCCCCAGGGATCACATCTCTACTGGGAGCACAGATGGCCCCCAGGGATCACCTGTCTGCTGGGTGCATAGAAGGTCCCCAGGAATCACCTGTCTGCTGGGCGCACAGACGGTCCCCACTGTCTGCTGGGCACACAGGAGGGCCCCAGGGGTCATCTGTATACTGGGCGCACAGATGGTTCCCTGCGATCACTTGTCTGCTGGGTGCACAGACAGGCCTCATTGATCACATGTCTTTTGGGCGCACAGACGGGCACCAAGGACAACCTGTCTGCTGGGCACAGAGGCGGGCCCCAGGGACCACCTATCTGCTGGGTGCATAAACGGGCCTCAGGGACCATCTGCCTGGTAGGCGCATAGATGGGTCCCAAAGACTACCTGTCTGCTGGGCCCATGTGCCCAGTGAACAGGTGATGGGGGCCCGTGTGCGTAACGGACAGGTGGTGAGGGCCCGTGTGCCCAGTAGACAGGTGGTGGGTACCAGTGTGCCCAGCAAACATGTGTGCCCTCAGTCGACAGGTGGTGGGAGCCCATGTGCCCAAAGGACAGGTCGTCTTGCCTAATGGACAGGTGATAGGAACCTGTGTGCCCAGCAGACAGGTGGTGGGGTCCCGTGTGCCCCCAGCAGAAAGGTGATCTTGCCTAGCAGAGAAGTGGTGGGGGCCCGTGTGCCCAACAAACAGGTGGTGGAGGCCCATGTGCCCAGCAGACAAGTGGTGGGGGGCCCGTGTGCCCAGCAGCCAGGTGGTGGGGGGCCCATGTACCCAGTAGACATTTGGAGGTGGCCCATGTGCCCAGTGGACAGGTGTTGAGGGGGCCCATGTGCCCAGCGGACAGGTGGTGAGTGGACCCGTGTGCTCAGCAGACAGGTGGTGGGAGGGCCCGTGTGTCCAGCAGACAGGTGGTGGGAGGGCCCGTGTGTCCAGCAGACAGGTGGTGGAGTGCCCGTCTGTCCCCAGAGGACAGGCGATCTTGTCTAGCGGACAGGTGATAGGGGCTAGTTTGCTCATCGAATAGGTGGAGGGTTTTTTTATGCCCAGAGGACCAGTGGTGGGGGACCGTGTGCCCGGCGGACAGGTGATATTGCCTAGCGGACAGGTGACGGGGTCCCGAGTGTGCCCAGAGGACAGGTAATGTGGTTCCGTATGCTCAGCAGACAGGTGCTGAGGGCCCGTGTGCCACCATCAGACAGATGATAGGGTCCCATGTACACCCAGCGGACAGGTGGTGTGTGCCCGTGTGCACACGAGCCACAGGGATCACTTATCTACTGAGTGTACACGTGCCCCAAAGATCACAGACTTATCTTTTGGGCGGACAAGTGCTCCAGGGATCACCTGTCTGCTGGGATCACAGACAGGCAGCAGGGATCACCTGTCTGCTGGGAGCCCAGACGGGTCACAGGTATCACCTGTCTGCTGGGAGCACAGATGGCCCCCATGGACCACCTATCTGTTGGGCTCACAGACGGGCTCAGGGACCACCTGTCTGCTAGGCGCACAGACGGAAGCCAGGGATCACTTGTCTGCTGGGCGCACAGAAGGGCCCCAGGGATCACCTGTCTGCTGCGCATAGATGGGCCCCAGGGATCATCTGCATGTTTGCTGGGAACCTACTGGCTCCAGGGATCACCACCTGTCTGCTGGGTGTGTCGCGGGCGGAGGAGGGGACGCTGCGCTCTCCCACTGCTCGGGTCCGGCCGCTGCTGCGGCTGCGGCTGCTGCTCGGTGGTGGCTCGAGCGGTGGGCCGGATCCCAGGGACTCGAGCGGCGCTCCTCGCCCGTGAGTGAAAAAGGGGGATTTTGATTGTGGGGATTTGATTATTGTCCGTGACGCCACCCACGGTTGTGGTGATATTGGTGACACTACCGCTGCTCTGGACGGGGATCCCGGGAGCGATGACAGGGAGCAGCCTGGATGTTATTTCTCCCCTCCGTGGGTAGGGGGTTGGTTGTCCCGGGGCCCGGTGATGGGGGTAGGGATGGATGACAGGCGGGTTACAGGGCCTGGTGAGGTGCAGGGTCGCGGGGGCAGCGCTGTGGTACTCACTCAGCCAATGATGAGGACACAGTTCTCGGTAAAACACATGGCTGGATGGACGGGTCCCACAAACGGCTGCGGTGTTGTTTCTCCCGGCAGGTTGATGGTGACTGCCTTTCCCTGCACCTATGTACGGTAGATGGTTCCAATGGGTTCCCACCGGTAACCCGCTCCCCAGCTTGGATATGGGCTGGAGGAGCCCCTTTTGCCCGCAGGCTCTGGCCCTGGGAAACGGTTGCCTTGGCGGTGGCTCCCTCTCTTGGTTGGACTGTTGCCTTCTGTCGGGACTTGGCTGCTGGGAAACCCAGGAGGTTCCCTTCACTAACGAATTCGGCAAATTCACGGCGACTCCTAGCCTTGCCGGGGTCCGTAAGCCCCTGCCAGATGGTGCTGGCTTCTCCTTGCGTACCGGTCCGGTACCGCCGGGTCACCGCCCGTCCACGGTCCTTACGGTAGACTCCGATAGGCCACTCCTGCAGACGGTCACCACCGTCTGCCAACCTTGCTGTACCGATCGGGCCACACACCCGGACCAACTTTAGTCTGCTCACTTGCCATTTTCCTTCCTTCCACTCTCACTTCCCTAGCTAGACTGTCTACTTTTCCTGCCTCCAGGACTGTGAACTCCTCGGTGGGCGGGGCCAACCGCCTGGCCCACCCCCTGGTGTGAACATCAGCCCCTAGAGGGAGGCAACAAGGGTTTTGTGTCTGGTTTGGTGGCTGGGCCCCAGCCTGCTCCACTGCGGGCCCTTCCTCCAATCTGCCTCTCCGGAGGCGGTAACGGTGGAAGCCACAACAACATTATTTACATGCCACAAGTTTGTGGTTGCCCGCTAGTTCTCGGGTCCGTATGCCCAGCGGACAAGTGGTGGGGAGCCCGTTTGCACAGCAGACAGATGATGTGGGTCCTTGTGCTCAGCGGACAGGTGATATTGCCTAGCAGACAGGTGATGGGGTCTCGTGTGCCCAGAAGACAGGTGTTGGGGGGGCCTGTGTGCCCAGCGGAAAGGTGATGTGGGTCCGTGTGCCCAACGGACAGGTGATCTTGCCTAGCGGAAAGGTGGTGGGGGCCCGTGTACCCAGCAGACAGGTGGTGGGTGCCCGTGTGCCCAGCAGACAGGTGCTGAGGGCCTCTGTGCCACCACCAGACAGATGATAGGGTGCCGTGTACACCAAGCGGACAGGTGGTGTGAACCTGTGGAGCACACAGGCCCCAAAGTTCACCTTCCTGTCTGCTTGGCGCTCACTGGACCCAAAGATGATCACCTGTCTGCTGGTTGCACACCGGCCCCAGGGATCAACTGTCTACTGGGCTCACAGATGGACTCTAGGGATCACCTACCTGTCTGCTTGACGCCCACTGGCCCCAAAGATCACGTGACCGTTCTGCTGGGAGCACAGATGGGCCCCAAGAATCACCTGTCTGCTGGGCGCACAGACGACCACCAGGGATCACCTACCTATTTCTTGGGAACTCACTGGCCCCAGGGATCACCACCTGTCTACTGGGTGCAGACGAGCTCCAGGGATCAAGTGTCTGCTGGGCGCACAGACGGACACAGGGAGCACCTGCCTGCTGGGCGCACAGATGGACCCCATGGATCACCTGTCTCCTGGGTGCACAGAGGGGACCCAGGGTACACCTGTCTGCTGGGACCACAGATGGGCCCCAGGGAATACCTACCTGTCTGCTTGGCACTCACTGGACCCAGAGATGAGCACTGTCTGCTGGTTGCACAATGGCCCCTGTCTGCTTGACTCACAGACGGGCGACAGGGATCACCTACCTGTCTGCTTGGTGCCCACTGGCCCCAAAGATGACCACCTGTCTGCTAGGATCACAGACGGGACCCAGGGATCTCCTGTCTTCAGGGCGCACCTGTCTGCTGGGAGCACAGACGGGCCCCCAGGGATCACCTGTCTGCTGGGAGCACAGACTGGCCCCAGAGATCACCTCTCTGCTGGGCACACAGATGGGTCCCAGGATTCACCTGTCTGCTGGGCGCATAGACGGACCCCAGGAATCATCTGTCTGCTAGACGCACAGATGGGTCCCTGGGAATACTTGTCTGCAGGTTGCACAGACGGGCACCATTGATCACCTGTCTTTTGGGTGCACAGACGAGACTCAGGGATCACCTGTCTGCTGGGTGCACAGACGGGCCCGAGGGATTGCCTGTCTGCTGGGTGCACAGAAGGGCCCCAGGGATCACTTACCTGTCTGCTTGGCGACTACTGGCCCCAAAGATGACCACCTGTCTGCTAGGATCACAGACGGGCACCATTGATCACCTGTCTTTTGGGTGCACAAACGAGACTCAGGAATCACCTGTCTGCTGGGCGCACAGACCGGCCCGAGGGACAGGAATCACCACCTGTCTACAGAGCGCAAACTAGCACAAGGGATCAACTGTCTGCTGGGCGCACAGACGGGCCCCAGGGATCACCTCTCTGCTTGGCACACAGATGGGCTCAGGAGATCATCTGTATGCTGGGTGCACAGACGGGTCCCTGCAATCACTTGTCTGCTGGGAGCACAGACGTGTCCCAGGCGTCACTTGTCTGCTGGGAGTACAGAAGAGCCCCTGAGATCAGTTGTGTATGCTGGGTGCACACACGGACTCCTGGGATCTCTTGTCCGCTGGGAGCACAGACGACCGCAGGGACTACTTGTCTGCTGAGAGCACAGGCAGCCCCAGAGATCACTTATCTTTTTGGCGCATTGACGGGTCTCAGGGATCACCTGTCTCCTGGGCGCTCAGACGGGACCCAGAGATCACCTGTCTGCTGGAAGCACAAATGGACCTTAGGGATCACTTGTTTGCTGGGCGCACAGACTGCCCTCAGGGATCATCTGTTTGCTGGACGCACAGACGGGCTAAAGGGATCACCTGTCTGCTGGGCGCACAGATGGGCCCTATTGGTGTCTTTGGGGCACACAGATGGGCCCCAGGGATCACCTGTTTTTTTGGGCGCACAGTCGGGCCCCAGGGACCACCTGTCTGCTGGGCGCACAGACGGACCCCAGGGACCATCTGTCTGCTAGGCGCATAGATGGGTCCCATGTCTAACAGCTAAAGGACTTAAGCTGGGTTCACACTAAGCGACAGCGACAACGACGTCGCTGTTACGTCACCATTTTCTGTGACGTAACAGCGACCTTGTAAGTCGCTGTTATGATCGCTGCTTAGCTGTCAAACACAGCAGAAGCAGCGATCATAACGTCGCTGTGCTACATGTGCAGAGAGCAGGGAGCCGCGCTTAGAGCTGGCTCCTTGCTCTCCTAGGTACAGTACACATCGGGTTAATTAACCCGATGTGTACTGCAGCTACATGTCACATTGCAGAGAGCAGGGAGCCGCGCACACTGCTTAGCGCTGGCTCCTTGCTCTCCTTGCTACAGTACACATTGGGTTAATTACCCGATGTGTACTGCAGCCACATGTGCACAGAGCAGGAGCCGGCACTGGCAGCAAGGGCGGAGGCTGGTAACGAAGGTAAATATCGGGTAACCAGGGAAAGGCCTTCCCTTGGTTACCCGATGTTTACGCTGGTTACAGCTTACCGCAGCTGCCAGATGCCGGCTCCTGCTGCCTGCTCGCTTCATTTCGTCGCTCTCTCGCTGTCACACACAGCGATGTGTGTGTCACAGCGGGAGAGTGACGACCAAAAAATGAAGCTGGACATTCAGCAACGACCGGCGACCTCACAGCAGGGGCCAGGTCGTTGCTGGATGTCACACACAGCGACAGCGACGGGACGTCGCTGCAATGTCACAGAAAATGGTGACGTAGCAGCGACGTCGTTGTCGCTGTGTGTGACACCAGCTCTACTGTAAAATTCAAAGATGATGAATATGTACAATTCTAGCGGGTATTTACATAATAACCAATGTCAAGGCAGATGAACAATTATATCATCTAGACACATTAAAGGAACAGATGAAATTGTGTACACATGATGACAAGAAGTGTATTCACATGTGACATAGACATCTAGGACACAGACATCCTGAAAGTAGAATGGAGCTACAAAAGAAAGAATTGACAAAGGATCTATTGATCTGATTGCTTAATTACCGTAAGAGGTTAATGTTGTATAAAATCTAAAGCTACAAGAATATCTATACCTAAAGAAAGTGAGACGAAAAGCACAAGAGCATTTGATTTGGTGCATATTGATGCATGTGGACCCATGAAAGTGTACATCAGGAGGCAATAGATATACCGTGTTTCCCCGAAAATAAGATGTCCCCTGAAAATAAGACATAGCAGGAGTTTTCAGGGATGCTTTAATATAAGACATCCCCTAAAAATAAGACATAGCTGCGGTCAATAATGAAGTGTCATGCAGCGGTGAAAGAGTTAAAGACACTGCAGGACACTTCATTATGGGCAGCGGGCACCCCCAGAAGAGAGAAGACAGAAGAAAGAAGACCCCCAATCATATTTACCAGACACTGACGACAGACAGACAGACAGACAGACAGACAGACAGACAGACAGACAGACACACCTCACACACATCAGATCGCATCCACACACTCACAACCTCTGGCGATATTGATTGCTTCTCGGCGGCGATTCTATGCACTGTGCAGTGACCTTCCAAGACCTGCCGGAGGATCACATGGCCGGAAGCATGTGGTATCTCCGGATGTTTTGTGTGTGTGAGCATGTATGTGCGATATCGTCAGTGTGTGTGTGAGTGTATGCGATCGGATGTGTGTGTATGCTCTCTGATGTGTGAGTGTGTGTGTGAGTGTATGCGATCGGATCTGTGAGTGTCGGCAGAGGAGCACGGCGTGCAGCACAGCTGCTGGGACTGCCCACCGGAGAGCACAGGGAGAAGTGGGGTGTGTGTGTGTGTGTGTGTGTGTGTGCGTGTGTACTGTCTGATGTGTGACTGTGTGTGAACGTAAGCGATTGGATCTGTGAGTGTCGGCAGGAGGCAGAGGAGCACGGCGTGCAGCACAGGTGCTGGGATCGTGGGGTGGGTGGGAAGAAGTGAGGTGGGTGTGTGTTTGTGTGTGTGTGATCTGATGTGTGTGTGAGATCTGATGTCAGCCAGACGCAAGGGAGCACAGCTGCAGGGAGATCACAGGGAGAAGTGTGTGTGTGTGTGTGTGTGTGTGTGTGTGTGTGTGTGATCTGATGTGTGTGTATGTGTGTGTGTGTGTGAGAGATCTGATGTGTGTGTGTGAGATCTGATGTGTGTGTCTGAGATCTGATGTCAGCCAGACGCAGGGGAGCACAGCTGCAGGGAGATCACAGGGAGAAGTGTGTGTGTGTGTGTGTGTGTGATCTGATGTGTGTGTGTGATCTGATGTGTGTGTGAGATCTGATGTGTGTGTGAGATCTGATGTGTGTGTGAGATCTGATGTGTGTGTGAGATCTGATGTGTGTGTGTGAGATCTGATGTGTGTGTGTGAGATCTGATGTGTGTGTGAGATCTGATGTCAGCCAGACGCAGGGGAGCACAGCTGCAGGGAGATCACAGGGAGAAGTGTGTGTGTGAGATCTGATGTCAGCCAGACGCAGGGGAGCACAGCTGCAGGGAGATCACAGGGAGAAGTGTGTGTGTGAGATCTGATGTCAGCCAGACGCAGGGGAGCACAGCTGCAGGGAGATCACAGGGAGAAGTGTGTGTGTGAGATCTGATGTCAGCCAGACGCAGGGGAGGCGTGCAGCGTACCTGATGGGAGATCACAGAAAGATCTGGGAGCCATACAGACGCCCTGGGCTGGTAAGTATGACGATCCTGGGATGGGGGGGGTCTGCTTTTTGTGGGGGGTAAACTTACCCCCAACCATGTCTCCTCGAGAATAAGACACCCCCTGAAAATAAGACATAGTGCTTTTTTCAGGGAAAAAAAAAATATAAGACAGTGTCTTATTTTCGGGGAAACAGGGTAGTGACTTTTATAGATGACTACTCAAGATACACAGTCACATACTTGATAAAAAATAAAAGAGAAGCTTTCAAGAAAATAGTAGACTATGTGACAAGTCAAATAACTAGTTTCAGAAGAAGCCAATTGTCATTAAAATGATAATGGAGGTGAATTCACAGGACACAAAATACGTAGAAAACTACTTCAGACAAAAAAGTATAGAACATCAAAAGACTGTTCCATACACACCTGAACAAAATGGGGTAGCAGAAAGGAAAAACAGAACTGACTGAAATGATAAGATGTATGCTAACAGATTCCAAACTACCAGAGAAATATTGGGGTGAAGCAGCAATGACAGCTACTTATCTACAAAACCGACTTTCTTCTAGAAAACTGAAAAAAAAAACACATGAACTGTGGCAGGGTAAGAAACAAGGTGTGAATCATTTAAGAGTTTTTGGATGTAAAGTTTTTGTATTTATTCCAACAGAAAAATGTTTCAAACTTCAAAACAGATTCTTAGAAGGAATATTTGTTGGATATAGTGAAAATTGCAAGGGATATAGAATCCTAGATCCCCAAACAGACAGACTTATGGTAACAGTGTGACATTCATTGAGGATCTAAATGAAGACACAATGATATCACTGGAAACAAAAAAATAGGAAAACAGCAGTGATATAGCTGAAATAACTTCTGATGAACAGGAAGTTGAAATTGATAAAAAACAGAATACTGAAAGTGGAGAGATACAATTACAAATAGACACAGAACCAAGACGTTCAATAAAAGAAAACATAGGAAAACCACCAATGCGTCTTTCATACAAGGCAAGTACAAGCAAAATTTATGAGCCTACCTCTTGTGAAGACATATCTCAACTTCCTGAAGAAGAAGCTAATAAAATGAAAAAAGCAAAAGAAACAGAAATAAAATCCATGCATGACTCAAAGACATGGACACTGACAGAATTACCAGAATATAGAAAAGCTATAGGATGTAAATGGGTTTTTAAAGTAAAATACCAAACAGATGGCACAGCTGAACGATACCGAGCAAGACTCGTAGCTAAAGGTTATTCTCAAAAATATGGAGAAGACTGTGATGAAACATTTTCTCCAGTTGTCAAGCATACTACAATAAGAACTTTGAAGTTGCAGCAATGAAACAAAAGGAGTTGAAGCATCTGGATGTAAAGACAACATTTTTGAATGGAAATTTAACAGAAGATATTTACATGGAACAACCTCCAGGATTGAAAGATGAAAGTAACCCTAACATGGTTTGTAAACTACAGAAAAGTGTATACAGTTTAAAACATGCTGCTAAAACGTGGAATGATAAAATCACAGAAGTGCTCACAAATGAAAAATTTCAAAGACGCAAAGCTGATCCTTGCCTTTACACAAACAGACTGATGGACAGATGGATCTGTGTACTCATATATGTTGACGATATTTTAGTTTGTTTTGAAAAAGAAAGGGATAAAGAGGACATACTAAAAATTCTGAAACAACATTTCAGAACCAAAGACTTGAGAAATGTGAAACAGCACCTAGGAATACAGATAGAAAGAGAAGAAGATGGAAGTTTCCTACTTAATGAAAATCACATGATTCAAGACATAATCGAAACATCTGGATAGAAGGATGCAAAAAAGCAAAGTCTCCAATGGAAACCAATTTTCTTAAAGAGATGAATAGTGAGCAAAATATGTTACCAAATGATGAAGAATACAGAACGGCAATGGAAAAATTACTGTATCTAGCAACTGTTACAAGGCCAGACATCGCAGCAGCAGTAGGAATTCTGAGTAGAAAAGTGTCAAAACCAAATAAAAGGGATTGGAATGCCGTGAAGAGAGTCAAGAAGTTGGTTAAGACAATTGCTAACAGACCTAGGACAACCACAGTTGGAACCAACAAAAATAAATGAGGACAATCGAGGAAGTCTGGTTCTTGCTCAGATGGAAAGAATTAACCCAAGAACCAAGCACATTGATGTGAAGTATCATTTCTTGAGGCATCACCAGGAACAAAGAATCCTCAAATTAGAATATTGTCCAACTGAAGATATGACTGCAGATATTTTCACAAAGGCATTTAATGCTGAAAGACATCTGCTGGGTGCACAGACGGGTCCTAGGGAACATCTATCTTTTGGGCGCACAGACGGGCCCGAAGAATCATCTGTCTTTTGGGCGCACAGACGGGCCCCAAGAATCATCTGTCTTTTGGGTGCACAGACAGGCCCCAAGGATCACCTACCTAATTGCTGGGAGCTCACTGGCACCAGAGTTCACCACCTGTCTACTGGGCTCACATATGCCCCAGGGATCACCACCTGTCTCCTGGGCTCACATATGCCCCAGGGATCACCTGTCTGCTATGTGGACAGACGGGCTGCAGGAATCACCTCTCTGCTGGGCACACAGATGGGTCCAAGGATTCACCTGTCTGCTGGGCGCACAGACGGGCCCCAGGGATCACCATTCTGCTGGGTGCACAGAGGAGACCCAGTGATCTTCTGGGTGCAGAGAAGGGCTCCAGGGATCCACCTACCTGTTTGCTGGGTGTGCCCATTGGCCCCAAAGATGACCACCTGTCTGCTGGCTGCACAACAGCCCCATGGATCACCTGCCTGCTGTGTGACCAGCAAACTCATGATTGTGGCTTGTGTGACCAACAGACAAGTGATCTTACCTAGCGGACAGCTGATGAGGAGGCCTGTGTGCCCAGTGAACAGGTGGTGGGGGCTCGTGTGTCCAGCACACAAGTGGTGGGGACCGTTTGCCCAACGAACAGGTGGTGGGGGCCAATTTGCCCAGCAGACACCTAGGTGGTGGGGCCTGTGTGCCCCCAGTCGACAGGTGGTGGGAGCCCATGTGCCCAGAGGACAGGTCATATTGCCTATTGGACATGGTGATAGGAAACCATGTGCCCAGCAGACAGGTAGTGGGGGGCCCGTGTGCCCCCAGCGGACAGGTGATCTTGCCTAGCGGACAAGTGGTGGGGGCCCGTGTGCCCAACGAACAGGTGGTGGGGGCCCGTGTACCCAGCGGACAAATTGGGGGTGCCATGTGCCCAGCAGACCGGTGGTGGGGGTCCGTGTGCCCAGCGGAAAGGTGGTGGTGGCCCATGTGCCCAGCGGACAGTTGATATTGCCTAGTGAAAGAGTGGTGGTGGCACGTGTGCCCAGCAGACAAGAGGTGGGGGCCCGTGTGCCCAACGTACAGGTGGTGGGGGCTCGTGTGCCCAGCGGACAGGTGGTGGGTGTCCTTGTGCCCAGGGTACCAGTGTGCCCAGCGAACACATGATGGTGGCTTTTGTGACCAACAGACAAGTGATCTTGCCTAGCGGACAGGTGATGAGGGCCTGTGTGCCCACCGAACAAGTGGTGGGGGCCCGAATGCCCAGCGCACAGATGGTGGGCGCCCTTGTGCCCAGCGGACAGGTGGTAGGGTCCGTGTGCCCCCAGTCGATTGGTGTTGGGAGCCCATGTGCCCAGAGGAAAGGTGATCTTGCCTAATGGACAGGTGAGAGTAACCCATGCGCCCAGCAGACAGGTGGTGGGGGGCCCGTGTGCCCCAGTGGACAGGTGATCTTGCACAGCAGGCAAGTGGTGGAGGCCCGTGTGCCCAGCAGACAGGTGGTGGGGGCCGTGTGCCCAGCGGACCGGTGGTGGGGGTCCGTGTGCCCAGCGGAAAGGTGATGGTAGCCCGTGTGCCCAGTGGACAGGTGGTGGGGTCCCATGTGCCTGCCCAGTGGACAGGTGATATTGCCTAGTAGAGAAGCAGTGGGGGCACGTGTGCCCAGTGGACAGGTGGTGGGGACCCGTGTGCCCAGTTAACAGGTGATCATGCCTAGCTCACAGATAGTGAGGATATGTGCCCCTAGCGGACATGTGATGGGGGCCCGTTTGCCCAGATGACAAGTGGTAAGGGCATGTGTGCACAGCAAACAGGTAATCTTCCCTAGTGGACAGGTGATGCAAGCCTGTGTGCCCAGGGGACAGGTAATCTTGCCTAATGGACAGCTGATAGCAACCTGTTTGCCCAGCAGACAGATGGTGGGGGGCCCGTGTACCTCTAGCTGACAGGTGATTTTGCCAAGCAGACAGGTGGTGGGGGCCTGTGTGCCCAGCGGACAGATGGTGAAGGCCCGTGTGCCCAGTGGACAGATGGTGGCGCCCATGTGCCCAGCAGACACATAGTCGGGCTAATTTTCCAGCGGACAGTTGACCTTGCCTAGCGGACAGGTGGTGGGTGGACTGTGTGCTCAACAGACAAGCGATCTTGCCTAGCAGACAGGTGGTGGGGGGCCCCTGTGCCCAGCAGACAAGTGGAGATGGAGCCCGTGTGCCCAGCGGATAGGTGGTGAGGGGCCCGTGTGCCCAGCAGACAGGTGGTGTGGGCCTGTGTGCCCAGCGGACAGATAGTGGGGGCTCATATGCCCAGCGGACAGTTGATCTTGCCTAGCGGATAAGTGGTGGGTGGACTGTGTGCCCAGCAGACAAGTTATCTTGCCTAGCAGACAGGTGGTGGGGGGCCCCTGTGCCCCCAGCAGACAAGTGGAGATGGAGCCCGTGTGCCCAGCGACAGGTGGTGAGGGGGCCCGTGTGTCCAGCGGATAGGTGGTGAAGGGCCCAATGGGCCTGTGTGCCCAGCGGACAGATTGTGGGGCCCATGTGCCGATCAGTCAGGTGATCTTACCTAGCAGACAGGTGGTGGGGGGCCCCTATGCCCTCAGCAAACAGGTGCTGAGGGAGCCCATGTGCCCAGCAGACAGGTGGTAAGGGGACCCGTGAGCCCAGCGAACTATTAATGAGGGGGCCCGTGTGCCCAGCGGACAGGTGGTGAGGGGGTCCATGTGCCCAGCGGACAGGTGGTGAGGGAACCCGTGTGCCCAGCGAACAGGTGGTGGGGGGCCCGTGTAGCCAGTGGACATTTGCAGATGGCCCATGTGCCCAGCGGCAGGTGGTGAGGGGGCTCATGTGCTCAGCGGACAGTTGGTGAGTGGACCCATGTGCACAGCAGACAGGTGGTGGAGGGCCCGTCTGTCCCCAGCGGACAGGTGATATTGCCTAGCGGACAGGTGATAGGGGCTCGTTTGCTCATAAGAATAGGTGGAGGGGGTTCGTATGTCCAGTGTCCGGACCAGTGTTAGGGGACCGTGTGCCCAGCGGACAGGTGATATTGCCTTGCAGACAGGTGACTGGGTCCCGTGTGCCTAGAGGACAGGTGGTGGGAGCCCGTGTGCCACCACCAGACAGATGATAGGGTCCCGTGTACACCCAGCGGACAGGTGCTGTGGGCCCATGTGCACCAAAAAGATAAGTGAGTCCTGGGGCTGTCTGTACTCCCAGCATACAGGTGATTCCTGGGAACTCGTGTGCGCCCAGTAGACAGGTGGTGATCCCTGGGGCCAGTGTTCCAAACAAGGTGTGGAAAACAGGAAATGGCAGCCATCCATGTGTATGATCTAAAAACTGAAAGGCAAATCGACATATTTCCCACAATCCCTTGTCAAGAGCTTAATTAAGTATTTAATGGAAAGGCTCTCCTCAACAGTCCCCCCTAAATACTTTATTAACCTTCTGACCCTACTCCTAACCCATCAGTCTCCAATACCTGGCTGCAACTCTTTTCTTTTTGCTGCCCGCTATACGAGCAATGCTAAGCCTTTGCCCCCAGGGGAACAGACTTCGATTGGAGCCTGATGTACTCGCCCTACTCTGACTGCCTAGCTGGGGACTGTCAAAGACTGAAGGAGGCCTAACTGTGCTATATCTACAGAATAACTAACCTCCTGAGTTAGGAAAGTGGGAACTGACAGTTCTACTCCTTTCTCAATCTTCCTCCTTACACAGGAAAAAACACAACAAACAACAATAGCTACAACAATTAAGACAACAAGGACCACTATGGCTATCTGAGCTAGCCATCTCTGCCATCCCTTCATCCATGAAAAGTATTGGTCCCAGGGATCTTCTACACCTGAATTTCTTTTTAATTCTTTCTGTAGAGAAGCTAGCTTTTTTATGGCCACCGTAACCTTCCCGGTGGGACCCGTATTATCTGGAATATAGGTGTCGCGGGCGGAGGAGGGGACGCCGCGCTCTCCCACTGCTCGGGTCTGGCTGCCGCGGCTGCTGCGGCCTGCTGCTGCTCGGTGACTCGAGCGATGGGCCGGAGCCCGGGGACTCGAGCGGCGCTCCTCGCCCGTGAGTGAAAGGGGATTGGGTTTTGGGATAGTTTATTGTCCGTGACGCCACCCACGGTTGTGGTGATTAAGTGGACACCACCGCTGCTCTGTCTGGGGAGCCCGGGAGTGATGGTACGGAGCAGCCAGTTGTTGATTTGCCCCTCCGTGGGTAGGGGTCTTGGTGCTCCCGGGGCCCAGTGATGGGGTTGGTATGGTGGATAGGCGGGTATGGGGCCTGTGGAGGTGCAGGAGCGCAGGGGCAGCGCTGTGCCGCACGGCACGGAGGTACTCACTCAGCCAGTAAACACGACACAGTTCTCGGTAAACAAACGGCTGGTTGAACGGGTCCCTCGGACGGCTTACGGTGCTGCGGTTCCCTGCAGTTAGCGGTGACGGTCTCTTCCCTGCACCTATGTAAAGTCTTTTGGTAGCGATGGGTCCCCACCGGTTACCCACTCCTCGGCTTCAATCTGGGCCGAAGGAGCCCTACTTTGCCCGCAGGCGCTGGCCCTGGGAAACTGGTGCCCTGGCGGTGGCGGTGTCTCCCCTTCACGGTCGGGCTGTTGCCTTCAATCGGGACTTGGTTGTTAGGAGACAGAGGTCCCCTTCACTGACGGATTTGGCAAATTATGGCGACTCCTAGCATTGCCGGGATCCGAAAGGCCCCTGCCCTGGTGCTGACTGTTCTTCGTATACTGCTCCGGTACTGCCGGGTCACCACCCGTCCGCGGTCCTTCCAGCAACCTCCAAGCAGTCCCCCTGCAGACTATCACCGCCGTCTGCTGACCTTGCTGTCACAGTCTGGGGCACACACCCGGACAAACTTCAGGCTTCCTCAACTGTTTCTTTGCTGTCGCCACTCTTACTGTCCTCCTTTACCACTTCACTGTTTACTCCTTCACTACTCTAGCTGTTCTGCCTGGTTCTCCCGCCTCCAGGGCTGTGAACTCCTCGGTGGGCGGAGCCAACCGCCTGGCCCACCCCCTGGTGTGGACATCAGCCCCTGGAGGAAGGCAACAAGGATTTTAGGTTAGCTTGGATGTTACTGCAGGGAATGTGGGGTGCATGTGATGTTGTGACCTGTGACCCCTGGCTTGCCCAGGGCGTCACATAGGTACAACACGCGGACTTCACCATTTTACAAACACCTCCTTTCTCTGCCACTATCATGTCAAGGGCCATCCTGTTTTGAAACGCCATTACTGATGTAGGGCCTAGCTGGTCTGCCAAACCTTGAAGGGCTTCTCTAGTGTAATTGACAAATCTTTGTTGGTTATAGTAGATGTAATTGATCCAGTCTACATTTTTATTTATGGTCACTAGAGGTAGTTTGAATGATTCAAAACCTGCTTTGACTTGATTCCTGGCTTTAAATTCTTCTGGTACCCCCCTTGGGACCCCTATAACATTGATATAAACATGGGGGTCAAAACTGCCTTTGGGTTCGGGATGTCTCTCTTTTTGTTCTGCGTAGATCTTCTGAGGTTAGGGCTTCTTCACCTTCTGATGCTATATAGAAGGGCATTATGGCTTTGGCTAGTGTGCATTCCCCCATCCATTCACCTTCTAAATGAGTTCTAATCTTCATGTCCCCACATATCCAGAAGTCATATGAAATGGACTGGGTCTAGTTGACCAGGTCCTCTCTAGTGGCATTACTATAGATCTACTGCAATATCCCTTTGTGAAATTACCCACAAATTTGTTCCCCTCAGTGTTAGTATAACAGGTGTATTTTCCTGGATATACGGTGATGCCTTGAATCGGGTTAGGTGTGTCTGTGACTATGGGGTACTTCTTTTTCCAGTTTTCACAATTTAATTCACTAAGGGATTTATTAATGAACAGACTCAGGAAACATTTTTCCAGATCTGGGGGGAGATCTAGAGGGACAGATCCTAGGTCGGGGTCTCGCCACTGCACAGACAAAACAATTTGACTTATTATATTGATTGGCGGTATATTTCATCCACTTCAACCATAAGTTGGTCTTAGTGTACCCTGTTTCAACGGCAAGGATATCTTCAATTGTGGGGTTTGCAATGGCCATCATCTTATTAAGTTTTTGAATACGGAACATTAGGGAGTTTGAGTGTGTATTTCTATCTTTTGTCGACATTTCTCTTATGTCCGCTAATCTGAACACACGTAGATGGGCACAACTAGCACACCCACCAAATACATATGTGCCCAGTAAGTAGGTGCCATTATCGCCAGGTTGAGGGCTCTCCAGGATAAGGACTAGTCGATTACAGTTAAGCCTAATTTCTTCATTAGTCTCTAATGTCTTTCAGCATTCAATACCTTTGTGATCCCGAGGGCCTGTCTGTGCGCCCAGCAAACAGGTGATCCCCGGGGCTGATGTGCACCCAGCAGACAGGTGGTCATCTTTGGGACCAGTGGGCGCCCAGCAGACAGGTTGTGATCCCTGTGGCCAGTGAGCTCACAGCAAATAGGTAGGTGATCCCTGGGGCCCGTCTGTGCACCCAGCAGAATGGTGATCCCGACGGCTGGTGTGCACCCAGCAGACAGGTGGTCATCTTTGGGGCCAGTGGGCGCCCAGAAAACAGGTAGGTGATTCCTGGGGCCCTTCTCTGCGCCCAGCAAACAGGTGATCACTGGGTCTCCCCTCTGTGCACCCATGGACCACCTATCTCTTGGGCTTACAGATGGGCCCCAGGGACAACCTGTCTGCTGGACACACAGACAGGCCCCAGGGATCACCTGTCTACTGGGCTCACAGACGGACTCAGGAATCACCTACCTGTCTGCTTGACGCCCACTGGCCCCAAAGAACACGTGACTTGTCTGCTGGGAGCACAGATGGGCCACAAGGATCACCTGTCTGCAGGGTGCACAAAGGGGTCCCAGGGATCACCTGTCTGCTGGGAGCACAGATGGGCCCCAGGGATCACCTACCTATTTCTTGGGAACTCACTGGCCCCAGGAATCACCACCTGTCTGTCTACTGGCTGCACACGAGCTGCAGGGATCAACTGTCTGCTGGGCGCACAGACGAAGACAGGGAGCACCTGTCTGCTGGGCGCACAGATGAACCCCATGGATCACCTGTCTCCTGGGTGCACAGAGGGGACCCAGGGCCTGTCTGCTGGGACCACAGACGGGCCCCAGGGATCACCTACCTGTCTGCTTGGCGCTCACTGGACCCAAAGATGAGCACTGTCTGCTGGTTGCACAACGGCCCCAGGGATCACCTGTCTGCTTGACTCACAGACGGGCGCCAGGGATCACCTACCTGTCTGCTTGGCTCCCACTGGTCCCAAAGATGACTGTCTGCTAGGATCACAGACGGGACCCAGGGATCACCTGTCTTCAGGGCGCACAGATGGGTCCTAGGGATCACCTGTCGGCTGGGAGCACAAATTGGCCCCCAGGGATCACCTGTCTGCTGGGAGCACAGACTGGCCCCAGAGACCACCTCTCTCCTGGGTGCACAGATGGGTCCCAGGATTCACCTGTATGCTGGGCGCATATACGGACCCCAGGAATCATCTGTCTGCTAGACGCACAGACGGGTCCCTGGGAACACCTGTTAGCTGGGTGCACAGACGGTCATGAAATTGTGTTATTACATATATGCGATATGGGAATTATTGATACTATGGTTGTTCCATAACGCACCAGTGTTTACATTGAGGTGCTGGGCGTTGTGGTCACCATGGTTGATAAAATATCTTTAAATGTTGGGATTTATCCTTTGTAATAACACAATTTCATTAATATTTGGAAAACCTCTTTACCTTTAACGGGAAGCCTTGTGCCCCTGTGTATTGGATTGAACTATATATATATATTGCCTTTGAACATTGTGTTTTGTTTCCCATAAATGATATATATATAAATTTTGTCAACTAAAAAACAGCTTAATCCTATTATTTATTCCACCCATACGGTTATGAATTATAGATCTGGCCGCAATATGAAATGCAAACTGCAGGTTTAAGATTTAAACTTTTTGAGTTTAAGTGGCACTCCATTATAGCTGTGGGCAATCATCGGATGCGCCCTTGCCTATTTATACCCAGGAACTTATATGTATGTATGATATATGAATTTTTTGATACTATGACTGTTCCACAACGCACCAGTTGTTTCTTTGTTTGTTTTTATGGGGTAGGGTTCTTTTAAATTCTGTGTATACCAGCATTTAATAAAATAATATAATATTGTACTTCAATTATGACTGAATAAAATTTGATATTTTTTTCTAATCGTGATGGATATTTCATGAATTATTGATAAGTCCTTACTTGCAGAAACACCTTTTTTGGTTTTATATACGAGTAACATGGTGGGATCTGCACTGCTTAAAGTTTAAACAGATATGGATCTTTGGTCCCTTTTTTTGGTTAATATTGAGACTCAGGGATTACCTGTCTACTGGGCGCACAGGCAGGCCCCAGGGATCACTTGTCTGCAGGGCGCACAGACGGGCACCATTGATCACCTGTCTTTTGGGTGCACAACGAGACTCAGGGATCACCTGTCTGCTGGGAGCACAGACGGGCCAGAAAGATTACCTGTCTGCTGGGTGCACAGATGAGA
Organism: Anomaloglossus baeobatrachus; assembly: GCF_048569485.1. Lineage (NCBI taxonomy): Eukaryota > Metazoa > Chordata > Amphibia > Anura > Aromobatidae > Anomaloglossus > Anomaloglossus baeobatrachus. The sequence continues at coordinate 101,378,025 of NC_134356.1, read as the reverse complement.
CTCAGGGATCACCTGTCTGCTGGGCGCACAGACGGGCCCGAGGGATTACCTGTCTGCTGGGTGCACAGACGGGCCCCAGGGATCACTTGTCTGCTGGGTGCACAGACCGGCCCAAGGATTCACCTGTCTTTTGGGTGCACAGACGAGACTCAGCGATCACCTGTCTGCTGGGCGCACAGACGGGCCCCAGGGATCACCTGTCTGCTGGAAGCACAAATGGACCTTAGGGATCACCTGTTTGCTGGGCGCACAGATGGGCCCCAGGGATCACCTGTCTGCTGGGAGCACAGACTGGCCCCAGAGACCACCTCTCTCCTGGGCGCACAGATGGGTCCCAGGATTCACCTGTCTGCTGGGCGCATAGACGGACCCCAGGAGTCATCTGTCTGCTAGACGCACAGACGGGCACCATTGATCAACTGTCTTTTGGGTGCACAGACGAGACTCAGGGATTACCTGTCTGCTGGGTGCACAGACAGGCACCATTGATCACCTGTCTTTAGGGTGCACAACGAGACTCAGGGATCACCTGTCTGCTGGGCGCACAGATGGGCCCGAGGGATTACCTGTATGCTGGGCGCACAGATGGGTTCCAGGATTCACCTGTCTGCTGGGCGCATAGACGGACCCCAGGAATCATCTGTCTGCTAGACGCACAGACGGGTCCCTGGGACAACTTGTCTGCTGGGTGCACAGACAGGCACCATTGATCACCTGTCTGTTGGGTGCACAGACGGGCCCCAGGGATCACCTGTCTTTTGGGTGCACAGACGAGACTCAGGGATCACCTGTCTGCTGGGCGCACAGATGACCGCAGGGACTATTTGTCTGCTGGAAGCACAGATAGCCCCAGGGATCATTTATCTTTTTGGCGCACAGACGGCTCTCAGGGACCACCTGTCTCCTGGGTGCTCAGTCTGGCCCCAGAGATCACCTGTCTGCTGGGAGCACAAATGGACCTTAGGGATCATCTGTCTGCTGGACGCACAGACGGGCTAAAGGGATCACCTGTCTGCTGGGAGCACAGATGGGCCCCCAGGCATCACCTGTCTGCTGGGCGCACAGATGGTTCCCAGGATTCACCTGTCTGCTGGGCGCATAGACGGACCCCAGGAATCATCTGTCTGCTAGACGCACAGACGGGTCCCTGGGAACACTTGTTAGCTGGGTGCACAGACGGACACCATTGATCACCTGTCTTTTGGGTGCACAGTCGAGACTCAGTGATCACCTGTCTGCTGGGCGCACAGACGGGCCCGAGGGATTACCTGTCTGCTGGGCGCACAGACGGGCCCCAGGGATCACTTACCTGTCTGCTTGGCGCCTACTGGCCCCAAAGATGACTACCTGTCCGCTAGCATCACAGACGGGCACCATTGATCACCTGTCTTTTGGGTGCACAGACGAGACTCAGGGATCACCTGTCTGCTGGGTGCACAGACGGGCCCGAGGGATTACCTGTCTACTGGGCGCACAGGCAGGCCCCAGGGATCACTTGTCTGCTGGGTGCACAGACGGGCACCATTGATCACCTGTCTTTTGGGTGCACAACGAGACTCAGGGATCACTTGTCTGCTGGGCGCACAGACGGGCCAGAAAGATTACCTGTCTGCTGGGCGCACAGACGGGCCAGAAAGATTACCTGTCTGCTGGGTGCACAGATGAGACTCAGGGATCACCTGTCTGCTGAGCACACAGATGGGCCCGAGGGATTACCTGTCTGCTGGGTGCACAGACGGGCCCCAGGGATCACTTGTCTGCTGGGTGCACAGACAGGCCCAAGGATTCACCTCTCTTTTGGGTGCACAGACGAGACTCAGGGATCACCTGTCTGCTGGGAGCACAGACGGGCCCAAGGGATTATCTTTTTGGCGCACAAACTGCTCTCAGGGACCACCTGTCTCCTGGGCGCACAGACGGGCCCCAGGGATCATCTGTCTGCTGGACGTACAGACGGGCTAAAGGGATCACTTGTCTGCTGGGAGCACAGATGGGACCCCCGGGATCACCTCTCTGCTGGGAGCACAGATGGGCCCCAGAGACCACCTCTCTCCTGGGCACACGGACGGGTCCCAGGATTCACCTGTCTGCTGGGCGCATAGACGGGCCCCAGGAATCATCTGTCTGCTAGACGCACAGACATGGGAAAACTTGTTAGCTGGGTGCACAAACGGGCACCATTGATCACCTGTCTTTTGGGTGCACAGACGAGACTCAGTGATCACCTGTCTAGTGGGCGCACAGACGGGCCCGAGGGATTACCTGTCTGCTGGGCGCACAGACGGGCCCCAGGGATCACTTGTCTGCTGGGTGCACAGACAGGCCCAAGGATTCACCTGTCTTTTGGGTGCACAGACGAGACTCAGGGATCACCTGTCTGCTGGGAGCACAGACGGGCCCAAGGGATTATCTTTTTGGCGCACAAATTGCTCTCAGGGACCACCTGTCTCCTGGGCGCACAGACGGGCCCCAGGGATCATCTGTCTGCTGGACGTACAGACGGGCTAAAGGGATCACTTGTCTGCTGGGAGCACAGATGGGACCCCCGGGATCACCTCTCTGCTGGGAGCACAGATGGGCCCCAGAGACCACCTCTCTCTTGGGCACACGGACGGGTCCCAGGATTCACCTGTCTGCTGGGCGCATAGACGGACCCCAGGAATCATCTGTCTGCTAGACGCACAGACATGGGAAAACTTGTTAGCTGGGTGCACAGACGGGCACCATTGATCACCTGTCTTTTGGGTGCACAGACGAGACTCAGTGATCACCTGTCTAGTGGGCGCACAGACGGGCCCGAGGGATTACCTGTCTGCTGGGCGCACAGACGGGCCCCAGGGATCACTTACCTGTCTGCTTGACGCCTACTGGCCCCAAAGATGATTACCTGTCTGCTGGGTGCACAGACGGGCACCACTGATCACCTGTCTTTTGGGTGCACAGACGAGACTCAGGGATCACCTGTCTGCTGAGCGCGCAGACGGGCCCGAGGAATTACCTGTCTGCTGGGTGTACAGATGGGCCTCAGGGATCACCTGTCTACTGGGAGGACAAATGGACCTTAGGGATCACTTGTTTGCTGGGCACACAGACGGGCCCCAGGGATCACCTGTCTGCTAGGCGCACAGATGGGCCCTATTGATCACCTGTCTTCGGGGCACACAGATGGGCCCCAGGGATCACCTGTCTTTTTGGCGCACAGACGGGCCCCAGGGACCATCTGTCTGCTAGGCGCATAGATGGGTCCCAAAGACAACCACCTGTCTGCTGGGCCCATGTGCCCAGTGAACAGGTGGTGGGGGCCCGTGTGCGCAACGGACAGGTGGTGGGGGCCGGTGTGCCCAGTGGACAGGTGGTGGGGGCCCGTGTGCCCAGTGGACAGGTGGTGAAAGCCCATGTGCCCCGCGGACAGGTGGTAAGGGGACCTGTGTGCCCAGTGAACACATGATGGTGGCTTGTGTGACCAACAGACAAGTGATCTTGCCTAGCGGACAGGTGATGAGGGCCTGTGTGCCCAACGGACAGGTGGTGGGGGCCCGTGTGCCCCCAGTCGACAGGTGGTGGGAGCCCATGTGCCCAGAGGACAGGTCATCTTGCCTATTGGACAGGGGATAGGAACTCATGTGACCAGCAGACAGGTGGTGGGTGTTTCCCGTGTGCCCCAAGCAGAAAGGTGATCTTACCTAGTGGACAAGTGGTGGGGGCCCATTTGCCCAACGAACAGGTGGTGGGGGCTCGTGTGACAGCGGACAGGTGGTGGGGGCCCTTGTGCCCAGGTTACCAGTGTGCCCAGCGAACACATGATAGTGGCTTGTGTGACCAATAGACAAGTGGACAGGTGATGAGGGCCTGTGTGCCTGTTGAGGGCTTGTGTGCCCAGCACACAAGTGGTGGGGACTGTTTGCCCAATGAACAGGTGATGGGGGCCCATGTGCCCAGCAGACAGGTGGTGGGGGCTCTTGTGCCCAGCAGACAGGTGGTGGGGTCCCTTGTGCCCAGTGGATAGGTGGTGGGGCCTGTATGCCCCCAGTCGACAGGTGGTGGGGGGCCCGTGTGCCCCAAGCAGAAAGGTGATCTTACCTAGCAGACAAGTGGTGGGGGCCCATGTGCTCAACGAACAGGTGGTGGAGGCCCGTGTGCCCAGCGGACAAATGGTGGGGGGCCATGTGCCCAGCGGACCAGTGGTAAGGTCCGTGTGCCTGGCGGAAAGGTGGTGGTGGCCCATGTGCCCAGCGGACAGGAGATATTGCCTAGTGGACAAGTAGTGGTGGCACGTGTGCCCAGCGAACAAGTGGTGGGGGCCCGTGTGCCCAAAGAACAGGTGGTGGGGGCTCGTGTGCCCAGCAAACAGGTGGTGGGGGCCCTTGTACCCAGGGTACCAATGTGCCCAGTGAACACATGATGGTGGCTTGTGTGACCAACAGACAAGTGATCTTGCCTAGCGGACAGGTGATGAGGGTCTGTGTGCCCAGCGAACAGGTGTTGGGGGCCCGAATGCCCAGCGCACAGGTGGTGGGGGCCCTTGTGCCCAGCGGACAGGTGGTGGGGTCCGTGTGCCCCCAGTCGATAGGTGGTGGGAGCCCATGTGCCTAGAGGAAAGGTTATCTTGCCTAATGGACAGTTGATAGTAACCCGTGTGCCCAGCAGACAGGTGGTGGGGGGCCCGTGTTCCCCCAGCGGACAGGTGATCTCGCCCAGCAGGCAAGTGGTGGAGGCCCGTGTTCCCAACAAACAGGTGGTGGGGGCCCGTGTGCCCAGCGGACCGGTGGTAGGGGCCGTGAGCCCAGCGGACCGGTGGTGGGGGTCCGTGTGCCCAGCGGAAAGGTGATGGTGGCCCGTGTGCCCAGTGGACAGGTGGTGGGGTCCTATGTACCCAGCGGATAGGTGATATTGCCTAGTTGAGAAACGGTGAGGGCATTTGTGCCCAGCGGACAGGTGGTGGGGACCCGTGTGCCCAGTTAACAGGTGATCATGCCTAGCTCACAGATAGTGAGGATATGTGCCCCTAGCGGACATGTGATGGGGGCCCGTTTGCCCTGATGAAGTGGTAACGCTCTATGTGCACAGCAAACAGGTAATCTTCCCTAGTGGACAGGTGATTTGAGCCCGTGTGCCGTGAGGACAGGTAATCTTGCCTAATAGACAGCTGATAGCAACCTGTGTGCCCAGCACTCAGGTGGTGGGGGACCTGTGTACAGTAGCGGACAGGTGATTTTGCCAAGAAGACAGGTGGTAGGGGCACGTGTGTCTACTGGACAGGTGGTGGGGGCCCGTGTGCCCATCGGACAGATGGTGGGGGTCCGTGTGCCCAGCGGACAGATGTTGAAGACCCATGTGCCCAGTGGACAGATGGTTAGGCCCATGTGCCCAGAGGACAGAGAGTGGGGGCTCATATGCCCAGCGGACAGTTGATCTTGCCTAGCAGACAGGTGGTGGGTGGACTGTGTGAGAGGTGATCTCTGGGGCCAGTCTGTGCTGCCAGCATACAGGTGATCACTGGGGCTCGTCTGTGCTTTCAGCAGGGTGATCCTTGTGACCCGTCTGTGCGGTCGGCAGACAGGTGATCCTTGGGGCCCGTTTGTGCTCCAAGCAGATAGGTGGTCATCTTTGAGGCAAGTGGGCGCCAAGCAGACAGGTAGGTGATCACTGGGGCCCATCTGTGGTCTCATCAGACAGGTGTACTCTGGGTCCCCTCTGTGCACCCCGGAGACAGGTGATCCATGGGGTCCAGATGTGCCCTCAGCATACAGGTGTTCCCTGTATTCGTCTGTGCCCCAACAGACAGGTTCGTCTGTGCACCCAGCAGACAGGTGAATCCAGGGCCAGTCTGTGCGCCCTGCAGAGAGGTGATCTCTGGGGCCAGTCTGTACTCCCAGCAGACAAGTGATCCCTGGGGCCCATCCGTGCTCCCAGCAGACAGGTGATCCCTGGGACCCGTCTGTGCGCTCGGCAGACAGGTGATCCTTGGGGCCCGTTTGTGCTCCAAACAGACAAGTGGTCATCTTTGGGGCCATTGGGCGCCAAGCAGACAGGTAGGTGATCCCTGGGGCCCATCTGTGACCCATCAGATGGGTGTAATCTGGGTCCCCTCTGTGCACCCAGGAGACAGGTGATCCATGGGGTCCATCTGTACGCCCAGCAGACAGGTTCTCCCTGTGTTCGTCTGTGCCCCCAGCAGACAGGAAATCCCTGGGGCTCGTCTGTGCACCCAGCAGACAGGTGAATGCTGGGACAGTCTGTGCTCCCTGCAGAGAAGTGATCTCTGAGGCCAGTCTGTGCTCCCAGCACACAGGTGATGCCTGGGGCCCGTCTGTGCTCCCAGCAGACAGGTGGTGATCTTTGGGGCCAGTGGATGACAAACAGACAGGTAGATGATCCCTGGGGCCCGTCTGTGAGCCCAGTAGACAGGTGATCTCTGGGGCCGGTGTGCAACCAGCAGACAGATGATCATCTTTGGGTCCAGTGAGCACCAAGCAAACAGGAAGGTGATCTTTGGGGTCTTTCTGTGGGCCCAACATCCTTTCTCAACAGTAAGGACTTATTCAGTTAAGCCTAATTTCTTCATTAGTCTCTGATGTCTTTCAGCATTCAAAGCCTTTGTGAAAACATCTGCTGTGATAGCTTCAGTTGGACAATATTCTAATTTGAGGATTCTTTGTTCCTGGTGATCCCTCAAGAAATGATACTTCACATCAATTTGCTTGGTTCTTTGGTTAACTCTTTCCATCTGAGCAAGAACAAGACATCCTTGATTGTCCTCATTTATTTTTGTTGGTTCCAACTGTGGTTGTCCTAGGTCTGTTAGAAATTTTCTTAACTCGCATGTGCTGCTTCAACATATTCAGTTTCTGCTGACGAAAGAGTTACTATAGATTGCTTTTTACTAGTCCAACTAATTGGTCTGCCTGAGAGAAAGAAAAGATGGCCATTGGTAAATTTCCTGCCAGTTGGAACTCCAGCCCAATCTGCATCAACGTATCCAGTTAAAGTGCATTTCTCACTTTTAGGTAGTTTCAGTTTAACGTTGCTAGTTCCTTTCAAATATCATATTACTCTCTTCACAGAGAACAATAGAGAAGGGGTTTATGCCGCGCTATTCATCAGGAAGGAGAACAGAGAGATGATCAATGTTCCTTTATTGTAGCTTGTGTCTACGCGTTTCAGGAGCTCTGCTCCCTTCATCAGGACATACAGCACAAAAACAACATAGAGATATGTTGTTTTTGTGCTGTATGTCCTGATGAAGGGAGCAGAGCTCCTGAAACGCGTAGACACAAGCTACAATAAAGGAACATTGATCATCTCTCTGTGAATAGCGCGGCATAAACCCCTTCTCTATTGTTCTCTGTTATCAACCACGGGGGCTGCAGCAGACTTCATCCCAACAACATAAGCTTTCATAGGAGTTGTGACTGTCACAACTCCTTGAGGTGAGTGCATTTTTTTTTATTTTTCCCCGGATATATACCGGGTAAGACCCTATTGCGCTTTTTCTCTCCACAGTTTACTTCATTACTCTCTTCACGGCATTCCAATCCCTTTTATTTGGTTTTGACACTTTTCTGCTCAGAATTCCTACTTCTGCTGCGATGTCTGGCCTTGTAACAGTTGCTAGATACAGTAATGTTCCCTTTGCCGTTCTGTACTCTTCATCATTTGGTAACATATTTTGCTCACTATTCTTCTCTCTAAGATTGGTTTCTAATTGGTTTCCATTGGAGACTTTACTGTTTTTGCATCCTTCAATCCAAATGTTTCAATTCTGTCATGAATCATGTGATTTTGATTAAGTAGGAAACTTCCATCTTGTTCTCTTTCTATCTGTATTCCTAGGTGCTGTTTCACATTTCCGAAGTCGTTGATTTTGAAATGTTGATTCCGAATTTTTAATATGTCCTCTATATCCCTTTCTTTTTCAAAACAAACTAAAATATCATGAACATATATGAGTGCATAGATCCATCTGTCCATCAGTCTGTTTGTGTAAAGGTAAGGATCAGCTTTTCTTTGAAATTTTTCAGTTGTGGGCACTTCTGTGATTTTATCATTCCACGCTTTAGCAGCATGTTTTAAACCGTATATACTTTTCTGTAGTTTACAAACCATGTTTGGGTTACTTTCATCTTTGAATCCTGGAGAATGTCTTAAGTAGTTTTCTATTTCGTGTCTTGTGAATTCACCTCCAATATCACTTCTAATGACAATTGGCTTCCTCTGAAACTTGTTATTCAACTTTGTCACATAGTCTACTATTTTATTGAAAACTTCACTTTTGTTCTTGATCAAGTATGTGACTGTATTTTGAGTAGTCATCTATAAAAGTCACTATATATGTTTCATTATTGTGTCTAGATGATATAATTGTTCATCTGCCTTGACATTGGTTATTATCTTTTTTCCCGCTAGGATTGTACATTCATCATCTTTGAATTTTACAGTAAGTTCTTTAGCTGTTAGACATTTTACAGATAACAATCCTCCTTCTAATCCTGGAACATACCACACATCCTGTACAAGTATGTTTGAATCATGTCCAAACTTATTAGAACATTTTAGCATTCCTTGTCCAATACCTTCCGCAGTTATTTTGCTCCCATCTGCAAGATAAATGGCTTCCTTCTTTTTTAAATCAAGTTCAGTAAAGAAACTTTAATTACTCGTCATATGACATGTTGCTCCTGCGTCAATAAACCAACCTGATGATTATTTCTGATCAGTTACTTTAAATGTGCCATTCCTATTATTTACACAAATCAAAAATTGTGTTTTTAACCTTCTGTGTATTCTCTTTATGGAGTAATTTCTGTTGTCCTGCTTTCCATATGGTACAGTCTTTCTTTAAATGTCCTTTTTTCTTACAACTGAAACATTATCTCTTTATTATAGGGTCTCTTTGGTTCTGTAGCTTTAAGAGCATTTCCAGCATCTTTGTCAGTAGAATCATTTGTTTGCTCTTTCCTTCTTTGATATTCATCTATGAGTCTGGTCTTCACAAACTCTAATGTGATGTCTGTTTCAGGTCTTGTCTCTAGTGCATTTATTAAAGCAGTGAATGAATCCGGTAAACTGCACAATAATATTGCTGCTACATGGCTTACCTTCATATCTTCACCAATTGATCTGAGCTGTGATATCACCTCCATCATAGAGAATATATGCTTCTGCATGTCATTGTCTGCACTCAGGCTCATACTGTAAAACTTTCCTAGCAGAAATAACTTGTGATTAAAGCTGGGTCTTTAATGTAGCTTTTTTAATGCTTCCCACAATCCCTTTGGTGCATCATGATTCCTTATGTGAATTAATTGAGAATCTTCCACTGATAGGCTGTAGCTCTTGCTTGCCTATTTTTCTTATCCCATGTCTATTATCATTGGGTCTATCTGTAGTGATTACTTCCCATAAATCATCTTCAGACAATAACATCTCCACTTTGAACTTCCATAACTGATAGTTCTCATTCTTCAGCTTAGCTACTGTGAGTTTTGGCTCTGTGATACTCATCATCTTTATCTTGTCTTACTTGTTTGGAGAAAATTGTTGTGAAGAATTCTTCTGCATTCACCAGGGTCTTTCTTGGCTTTCTGGTGTCCTGGGTGTCTGGTGTCCTGGGTGTCCTCGGTACCTGGTATCCTGTGTGCCTGGTATCCTCGGTGCCTGGTACCATAACCTGTTGCAAAGCTTCTAGCTTACAAGTTGCAGAAAAAACTTCACAGAGCAGATTACATGGGATAACAAGCTTTTACTTCTCAGAACATGAAGTAAATATGCACAGGTAAAATATATCTTTGTACCGTGTGTCACAAACCACCGGGGGGGTCACTCAGAAATCCCCCGCGCTGGCTACCAGTACGTCACATTCGGGGGGTAACAAGTGGGGGTCACCCCTCCTTTATACCTCCCGACCGACAGACAGAGCACGTGACGCGCTCTCTAGCGCCCCTCTTATAGTCAGGCCAATTATGGAATTGCCCGACAATAAGCAAGGAGGCCGCTATACTACTTATGCCGATTATTGAAGGGTCCCCGGTGAGAGTAAGGTATATATTCCCCCGACCTCCGCGGGCGGAATATATAAAATCTCCCCGAATCTCACTGGCCTCCCCACAATAATCCTTGGCACAATTCGCTGCCACCAACCGATTTACGGTAACTATTAGCCGAACACACAGACGTGGGATTCAAGATCGAGATAACAGAACAGCCCAAGATTAATTATATAATTTAATCAGCCTAAAGCACACTAGAGACTACAATATATACAATAGGGAATCTACAGAATATACATATGTCAGAGTACAGTTACAATCAAAGCATGGGTTACAAACAGGCATACACAGTTCCAGCAGTTACCTTGTTGCGTCTGGCCACAGGGGGGCGCTGTACCCAGGTTTCTAGGATCCTTCCCACAGATGTTTCCTACACGTGCCCCCAGCGAAAAGACCCTTGGATGATGGCCGAAGTAGGGTTATCAACCTGGGCAAATCCAGGTCCCCTCCTACCTTCGTGACCTCACAGGGAGCACTGCTCCACCCCTGGCTTGAGTTATGGACAATATCCCAACATGGAATATGGGCCATAACTTTGCCTGGGAGCGTCGTAGGCGGACGCCAACGCTCTCATTGTGACAGCTATGAATTTAGCCACAGAACGAGGGGACTCATGACCTGTCTGCCAGTTCCCCATTGGCTGATATCACGCCTGGGGCATTTCCCAATGTCCTGCTCCCATAAAAAGGGTGTGCCGGCATCGTCCGCATGCGGAGACACCATTTTTATGGTTGCCATATTTATCGGAAATATGGCTTGCGAGATATGAACCATTTTTTACTGGAGTCGTTCTGTCTGGCTATTTCCATAGCCTTGCTAATGAGATACAACTCTTGTTACAGGGTGACGGCAGGGAGTCATCCTGTGTCCATTGTTCCCACACCACCTCATTTCCATATCACAGGACATGGCCATGGAGGTGTAAGTGGAACACTGAGAACAAGAAGGGAGGGGGCACTGCCAGGGAGTGATGAGGGATTATGACTGGAGTCATAATTCATCTTCATATCCCGGGATTTGCCTCACACCTCCCCCCTTTTGAGGGCGCTAGGGGGCAGCACACTCCGGTGTTCCCCCGTGCGCCCGTCCGCGACCTCTCCTTGTCGGGACAGCCCGTCTGCGTTACCGTGGTCACGGCCCCTTTTGTGGCGAATGGTGAAGTTGTATTGCTGGAGCGCAAGGCTCCATCGCAACAATCGCCCATTCGTCCCAGAGACGGTGTGCAACCAGCTGAGGGGATTGTGGTCCGTCTCCACGATGAAGTGGCGCCCGTATAGATAGGGTTGCAGACGCTGCAGGGCCCACACTATGGCCAGGCACTCCTTCTCCATCGTGGAATAGGCAACTTCCCTTGGTAACAGCTTCCTGCTCAGGTACAAGACTGGGTGCTCTTGGCTCGCAGAGTCCACCTGGCTGAGCACCGCACCGAGGCCGAAGTCACTGGCGTCGGTCTGTACTACAAACGGCCGCGTGAAGTCGGCTGCCTGTAGCACGGGCGGGCTGGACAGGGCGTCCTTTAGGGCCCGGAAGGCTGTCTCGCAGTCCATTGTCCAATCGACTGCAGAGGGCAGCTTCTTCTTGGTGAGGTCCGTCAAGGGCTTTGCCAGGCTACTATAGCATGGAACAAACCTCCTATAGTACCCAGCGGTCCCCAAGAAGGACATCACCTGCTTCTTGGTCCTGGGGGTGGGCCAGGATGCGATGGCTTCCACTTTCTCAGGCTCGGGCTTCAGTGTTCTCCCACCTACCCGGTGACAGAGGTACTGGACCTCGCTCATGGCCAGCTGACACTTTCCCGGCTTGATGGTCAAACCTGCCCGGTGGATCCGCCTGAGCACCTGTGCTAGATGCTCTAGGTGGTCCTCCCAGGTGGGACTGAAGACGGCAATGTCATCCAGGTACGCGGCCGCGTACCCTTCAAGTCCCTTGAGCAGGGTGTTGACCATCCGCTGGAAAGTGGCAGGGGCATTCCTCATCCCGAATGGCATCACCGTGGACTCGTACAGTCCAAATGGGGTAATAAAGGCAGAGCGTTCCCTGGCCTTGCGAGTCAGGGGGATCTGCCAATATCCCCGGCTCAGATCCATGATGGTCAGGTACTGAGCCCCGGCCAACTGATCGAGCAGGTCATCGATGCGTGGCATTGGGTACGCATCGGCGACCGTGACCGCATTGAGCCCCCTGTAGTCCACGCAGAACCGAGTGGTTCGGTCCTTCTTAGGGACGAGGACTACAGGCGAGGCCCAAGCGCTGTTGGATGCCTGGATCACCCCCAGCTTCAGCATCTCGTCAATCTCCTGGCGCATGTGTTGCTGCACCTCCAGGGAGACCCGATATGCTGAACGCCGGATCGGGGGATGATCCCCAGTGTCCACGTGATGGACAGCCAAGTCAGTCCTTCCGGGCTGGTTGGTAAACAACCCCCGGAAGGGGTGTAGGGTGGCCCACAGCTGGGACCGTTGGTCCTCCAAGAGCTGGTGGCCAACCTCCACATCCTCAATGGATCCGCCTGCCCTAACCTGGGCTAGCATATCCAAGAGGGTTTCCGCTTCTCCCTCCTCGGGCAGGTTGCACACGGGGAGCGCACATGCCTCCCGCTCATGATGTGCCTTCATCATGTTCACATGGAAGGGCTTCCGCCTTCCACGGGCAGGGTCCAGGGTGACCAGGTACGTCACAGGGTTGAGCTGCTGGTACACGAGGTATGGGCCTTCCCAGGCTGCCTGAAGCTTGTCCTGTGGTACGGGGACCAGTACCCACACCTTTTGACCCACTTGGTAGGTCCTCTCACAAGCGTTCTGGTCGTACCAACGCTTCTGATCGGCCTGGGCTTGAGCCATATTGTCGTGTACCAGTTGCGTCAAGGCCTGCATTTTGTCCCGGAAGCGCATGACATACTCGATAACCGACACTCCAGGGGTGGCCAAATCCCCTTCCCAAGCCTCTTTCACCAGAGCCAGGGGGCCCCGCACACGTCGCCCGTACAGGAGCTCAAACGGTGAGAATCCTGTTGAGGCCTGTGGAACCTCCCGGTTAGCAAATAACAGGTGTGGGAGATACCGCTCCCAGTCACGCCCATGGGAGTCGACCAACATCTTAAGCATCTGCTTTAAGGTGCCATTGAACCGCTCGCACAGGCCATTAGTCTGTGGATGGTACGGGCTGGCCACCAGATGTCGCACCTGGACTTGCTTACAGAGGGCCTCCATCAGCTGGGACATGAATTGGGTCCCCCGGTCAGTGAGCATTTCCTGGGGAAAACCCACTCGGGAGAAAATCTCCAGCAATGCGGTGGCCACCTTGTCAGCCCGAATGGACGACAAGGCCACTGCTTCTGGGTACCGGGTGGCATAGTCCACTACCGTCAGTATGAAGCGTTTCCCGGAGCTGCTGGGGATGGCCAGCGGGCCGACCAGATCCACAGCCACCCTCCTGAAAGGCTCATCGATGATTGGCAGAGATACTAGTGGGGCTTTGGGGCGTGGCCCCGCCTTCCCCACTCTCTGACAGGTTTCACACGAACGGCAGTAGGCAGCCACATCGGCCCCCATTTTTGGCCAGTAGAAATGCTGGTTTAACCTGGCCTTGGTCTTAGCGATCCCTAGGTGTCCGGCCATCGGAATCTCATGTGCGATCCGCAACAACTCCGTCCGGAACGGATAGGGTACCACCAACTGTCGGTCCCTGGGCCACGCCTCCGGTGAACCCTGCTGGACCGTGGCCCGGTACAGCCGTCCTTGGTCCCAGACCACTCGCTCCGGGTCCGAGTCCGAGGGAGGCTGTGCCGCCTGCTCCTTAAGAGCTTTCAGGCTGTCGTCAGCTTCTAACGCTGCCTGAAACCCCTGACTAGATGTGGCCAGAATCGACGAGACTGTCACATCTTCAGTCAGTACCCCGGGACCTGTGTCCTGGCCTCCACCTGACTCGGCTGCCACTTGGTCAGAAGGGGAAGAGCTATCGGACCTCCGGGAGGCCCCTTGGCTTCCAGCACTCCCACTGCGGGTGACAGCGGCCACAGCCGCTGCGACCGTGGGTCGTGCCTGCTCCTCCTCCGTTCCTGACCAAGTCGCCGGTTCAGGCAGACCTACCTGGCTTCCTGACACCCCGGTTGTGGGGGAACCATGCACCGAGATCTTACCTGGGAGCACTTCCGCTCCTGGACCGGCCCCAATCTCACCTGCCTGTTCCCCTCCTGCAGCAACAGAACCCCGCTGTGAAATCTCTGGGGACCCCACATTTGCTGTGGTAGCCCCCACCCCACACACTGGTCCTCCCCCTGCAGCACCCTGCTCTCTGCTTATCCCTGCAGAGGGCAACAGATCCCAGCTCACAGGCTGATTACTTGTAGAGGCATTGTCACACCTTTCTCTGACCCCCTCCCCTGTCACAGCTGCAGCTGTGTGTGTGTCTATGGTGTCTGTGCAAGCAGAAATATCAGAGTTCACTCCCTCCTCCCTTACATCATTCATAGATAACACATTAACATTGTCCGGAGGCATGTCAGTACGGGCTGAAGGTTCAGCCCTTGGTTGGGGCCCAAACTGGGAGGTTATCTGCCCCAAATCTGTCCCAAGTAGCACGTTTGCAGGGATCCGATCAGTTACCCCCACCTCCCTCACCCCCCGCCCTGCTCCCCAGTCCACATAAATGTCAGCAACAGGCAGCGCCGGGTCAGTGCCTCCAATCCCGGAGACAGCGAGGGTTTTTCCAGGGATCAAGTCTTGGGGGGACACCATCTCAGGCCGCACCAGAGTCACCTCCGAGGCGCTGTCTCGCAGTCCTATGGTCACAGACCGGCCGACGGTGACAGGTTGGAAGCTGTCCAGGGACCTACCACCACCCCCACCCACACAATACACCTTGGGCGGCCCTTGGGACGGGGACGGAGCCGGGGCCTTGGGACGCTGAGGGCACATGGCCTTGAAGTGTCCAGGTAGGTTGCACTGGTGGCACCGTCTTGGTTCCGCCACGGGCCTGGAGAGGGGAGTTGAGGGGGACACCCCCTGCAGTCTAGGGGCAGGTGGGGCAGTCGCAGAATTCATCTTACCCCCTCTCCAGGTGCTGCTGGTGGCCGCTCTCCTGGCCTCAGGGGCCCGGTTGTTGGTGTAGTCATCGGCAAGGGCAGCTGTAGCCGTGGACCCCTTTGGCTTCTGGTCTCGGATGAACTGGCGGAGATCCTCAGGGCAGTTCCACAAGAGTTGCTCCGTGATGAACAAGTCCAGGATCTCCGGTCCGGTGGAAAGCTGCAGGCCTTGGGTCCAGTGGTCGGCAGCTCGGGCAAGTGCCCGCCGGTGGTCAGCCCAGGAGTCCTTTGGTCCCTTCTGTAGGCTCCGGAACTTCTTGCGGTAGGACTCTGGAGTGAGGTTGTACTGTTGGATCAGGGCCCGCTTGATGGTGTCGTAGCCCTGATCTGCCTCAGCAGGCAAGTCCCCAAGGATATCCAGGGCCTTACCCCTTAAACGGGGGGTCAGGTATTTGGCCCACTGGTCCTTGTCCAGATGGTGCTGCAAGCAAGTCCGTTCAAAAGCAGTCAAGAAAGAGTCCAAGTCTCCATCCTTCTCCAGCACTGGGAAGTCCTCAACACGGACCTTTGGAAGTTTGGTGTCTTGAAGGTCACGTGTGGCTGATGAGGGCCGGAGCTGAGCTAGCTGCAGCTGGTAGTCACGCTCTGCCTGGCGCTCTTCACGCGCTGCCTGCCGCTCCGCAGCCTCAGCCTCACGCGCTGCTTGCCGCTCTGCCCTGCGCTCTGCCAGGAGTCCCTTGTAGCCCTCCTGGTCTCCAGCCTGGAGAAGGGCCATAGCCATTTGAAGAAGGCTATCCGAGCCTCCCAGGCTCGGTGGAATGGCACGTGGTGATCTGCGGCACGCTGCAGAGCTAGGCGATTCACTGTCCCTTTCAGAGCGGAGGGCTGGCATCTGGCTCGTTGAGGAACCTTGGGTGAGCTGCTCCTCATCTTGTCCAGCAGTGCCAGGTTGTGCAATGTCCTCTGCAGAGCTGTTTTCTGGCGTCGAGCTCCTGGAGGACTCGTGGGCAACCTCCTCATTGCTGTCCACAGCACCGTCCTCCCTCTCTTCGGCTCCTGCCTTAGCATTGGCCAGTTGCATAGCTCTGCTCCTGGTGCCATCAGCCATTCTTGCAGACTTTTGGTCACTGACACAGAACTGACACCTGATGCCTCCACACACCTTACAGTATCTGCACTCTGACACTCTAGTGTTGAGCTAGTCTGAAGACCCCAGCAGCCACAGCTGCTGCAGGCAGTCTTTAGTGTCTGGGAGTATGGGTCTCACACTCACACACACTATTATCTCGATCCCACCGCTATGCCACCAATATGTCACAAACCACCGGGGGGGTCACTCAGAAATCCCCCGCGCTGGCTACCAGTACGTCACATTCGGGGGGTAACAAGTGGGGGTCACCCCTCCTTTATACCTCCCGACCGACAGACAGAGCACGTGACGCGCTCTCTAGCGCCCCTCTTATAGTCAGGCCAATTATGGAATTGCCCGACAATAAGCAAGGAGGCCGCTATACTACTTATGCCGATTATTGAAGGGTCCCCGGTGAGAGTAAGGTATATATTCCCCCGACCTCCGCGGGCGGAATATATAAAATCTCCCCGAATCTCACTGGCCTCCCCACAATAATCCTTGGCACAATTCGCTGCCACCAACCGATTTACGGTAACTATTAGCCGAACACACAGACGTGGGATTCAAGATCGAGATAACAGAACAGCCCAAGATTAATTATATAATTTAATCAGCCTAAAGCACACTAGAGACTACAATATATACAATAGGGAATCTACAGAATATACATATGTCAGAGTACAGTTACAATCAAAGCATGGGTTACAAACAGGCATACACAGTTCCAGCAGTTACCTTGTTGCGTCTGGCCACAGGGGGGCGCTGTACCCAGGTTTCTAGGATCCTTCCCACAGATGTTTCCTACACGTGCCCCCAGCGAAAAGACCCTTGGATGATGGCCGAAGTAGGGTTATCAACCTGGGCAAATCCAGGTCCCCTCCTACCTTCGTGACCTCACAGGGAGCACTGCTCCACCCCTGGCTTGAGTTATGGACAATATCCCAACATGGAATATGGGCCATAACTTTGCCTGGGAGCGTCGTAGGCGGACGCCAACGCTCTCATTGTGACAGCTATGAATTTAGCCACAGAACGAGGGGACTCATGACCTGTCTGCCAGTTCCCCATTGGCTGATATCACGCCTGGGGCATTTCCCAATGTCCTGCTCCCATAAAAAGGGTGTGCCGGCATCGTCCGCATGCGGAGACACCATTTTTATGGTTGCCATATTTATCGGAAATATGGCTTGCGAGATATGAACCATTTTTTACTGGAGTCGTTCTGTCTGGCTATTTCCATAGCCTTGCTAATGAGATACAACTCTTGTTACAGGGTGACGGCAGGGAGTCATCCTGTGTCCATTGTTCCCACACCACCTCATTTCCATATCACAGGACATGGCCATGGAGGTGTAAGTGGAACACTGAGAACAAGAAGGGAGGGGGCACTGCCAGGGAGTGATGAGGGATTATGACTGGAGTCATAATTCATCTTCATATCCCGGGATTTGCCTCACACCGTGTTAGCCAGTAGAGATAAAAAATTGTTTAAAAGAACTGAAGTCCTCAGTGGTTGATACCTTTTTAATGGCTAACTGAAAAGATGGTAATAATAGCAAGCTTTCGAGACTACTCAGGTCTCTTCATCAGGCATGGTATAACACAAAATCTGAAGAGTCACATATTTATACACAACAGGACATAGAATAGTGCAGTAAAAAAAAAACAAGTAATATGAAAGTTATATGTCATATAACTTGTTTTTTTTTTTTACTGCACTATTCTATGTCCTGTTGTGTATAAATATGTGACTCTTCAAATTTTGTGTTATACCATGCCTGATGAAGAGACCTGAGTATTCTCGAAAGCTTGCTATTATTACCATCTTTTCAGTTAGCCATTAAAAAGGTGTCAACCACTGAGGACTTCAGTTCTTTTAAGTAAATATGCACAGTCATTCAACACTACACCAGGAAGAGGAAAAACCAGGAAGTCCAAAAGACTCATTTTTTACAATACAGTGAGTAAGGAAACTTGACACAACATCGCCATCTACTGTTAAATCAGCATAATGTCCTCTTTCACACAAAGAAGTCCTCAACTGTTGCATATACCAACATCTATGTGCATTCAAAAGACAGATGATTCTTGGGGCCTGTCTGTGCGCCCAAAAGATAAATGATCACTAGGACCCATTTGTGCGCCCAGCAGACAGGTGAACCCTGGACTCCGTCTGTGCGCCCAGCAAACAAGTTGGTCCCTGGGGACCATCTGTGTACCCAGCAAATATGTGATCCCTGGGTATCTGTGTGCCCAGCAGACAGGTGATCCCTTGGGCCTGTCTTAGCATCCAGGAGACAGGTGATCCCGGGGCCCGTCTGAGCGCCCAGGAGACAGGTGATCCCTGGGGCCCGTCTGAGCGCTCAGGAGACAGGCGATCCCTGGGACCCGTCTGAGCACTCAGCAGACATGTGATCCCTGGGACCCGTCTGTGCGCCCAGCAGACAAGTGATCTCTTGGGCCGTCTGTGCTCCCTGCAGGCAGTTGATCCCAGGGGTCCATCTGTGCGCCCATCAGACACAATTGATCTGTGGGGCTCTCCTATGCGCCCAGCAGACAGGTGATGCCTCAACCTGTCTGTCCACCCAGCTAACAAGTAATCGCAGCATACAGATCCCTTGGGCCCGTCTGTGTGCTCTGCAGAGAGGACACACACAAGCTAGGGACCCCAACGTAGAGAAATACTTTGGCGTAGTGTTGGGGCTCTATTGCATTGATCAATTCAGTAGCTAAATTTCTCTTTATTCATATATTCATGGCAGTAATGCAGGTTCCATTTTTCACATTTCATTCTTACAAATAGCTATTGAATTTTTCATGTCAGTATTCACACAGCAGTTTCTGCTATTACATGTATTCCCCTTCCATAGTCACTGGTGTGCATACCTTATCTCCCCATAGTGATGTTTTTTTAGGTTTTTTGCACCCAGTTCAGACATAGAATGGAGTTCCAAACGTTATTCCTTACTGCTTTCCATGTGGTACAGTCTTTCTTTAAATGTCCTTTTTTCTTACAACTGAAACATTATCTCTTTATTATAGGGTCTCTTTGGTTCTGTAGCTTTAAGAGCATTTCCAGCATCTTTGTCAGTAGAATCATTTGTTTGCTCTTTCCTTCTTTGATATTCATCTATGAGTCTGGTCTTCACAAACTCTAATGTGATGTCTGTTTCAGGTCTTGTCTCTAGTGCATTTATTAAAGCAGTGTATGAATCCGGTAAACTGCACAATAATATTGCTGCTACATGGCTTTCCTTCATATCTTCACCAATTGATCTCAGCTGTGATATCACCTCCATCATAGAGAATATATGCTTCTGCATGTCATTGTCTGCACTCAGGCTCATACTGTAAAACTTTCCTAGCAGAAATAACTTGTGATTACCTATGTGCTTGCCTATTTTTCTTATCCTATGTCTATTATCATTGGGTCTATCTGTAGTGATTACTTCCCATAAATCATCTTTAGACAATAACATCTCCACTTTGAACTTCCATAACTAATAGCTCTCATTGTTCAGCTTAGCTACTGTGAGTTTTGGCTCTGTGATACTCACAGGGCCAGATTAAGGTTGGTGGGGGCCCCTGGGCAGAAAATCTGGTGGGGGCCCAATAACGTTAACAATTTTAGCCGTAACAGTAGAGCACGCACTGTAGCATTTAGATATAAATACTGCACCTCAGTCTCACATTCCCCCTTCTCAGCATACTGTGCCCTCCTCCATACTGTGCCCTCACACTGGCCACCTTGTTGCCCCTTCTCTATACTGCACCTCAGTCTCACATTCCCCCTCCTCAGCATACTGTGCCCTCACACTGGCCACCTTGCTGCCCCTTCTCTATACTGCACCTCAGTCTCACATTCCCCCTCCTCAGCATACTGTGCCCTCACACTGGCCACCTTGCTGCCCCTTCTCTATACTGCACCTCAGTCTCACATTCCCCCTCCTCAGCATACTGTGCCCTCACACTGGCCACCTTGCTGCCCCTTCTCTATACTGCACCTCAGTCTCACATTCCCCCTCCTCAGCATACTGTGCCCTCACACTGGCCACCTTGCTGCCCCTTCTCTATACTGCACCTCAGTCTCACATTCCCCCTCCTCAGCATACTGTGCCCTCACACTGGCCACCTTGCTGCCCCTTCTCTATACTGCACCTCAGTCTCACATTCCCCCTCCTCAGCATACTGTGCCCTCACACTGGCCACCTTGCTGCCCCTTCTCTATACTGCACCTCAGTCTCACATTCCCCCTTCTCAGCATACTGTGCCCTCCTCCATACTGTGCCCTCACACTGGCCACCTTGCTGCCCCTTCTCTATACTGCACCTCAGTCTCACATTCCCCTTTCTCAGCATACTGTGCCCTCCTCCATACTGTGCCCTCACACTGGCCACCTTGCTGCCCCTTCTCTATACTGCACCTCAGTCTCACATTCCCCCTCCTCAGCATACTGTGCCCTCACACTGGCCACCTTGCTGCCCCTTCTCTATACTGCCTATGTCCTTCACTATCCAGTCACTATACTGTACCTCCGTCTCACATTCCCCCTCCTCAGCATACTGTGGCCTCACACTGGCCACCATGCCGCCCCTTCTCTATACTGCTTATCCCCCACCACTACCCAGTCTCTATTCTATGCCCCTCACACTTTTCTTTCCCAATACTGTCTACTTACAATTTTCTCCCACCATACTGCTGCCTCACACTTTCCAATGGTGCCCCTTTGATAAATATGCAAATATGCCGCATGCCCCCCAAAGGTACGCCCCTGCACAGTGTACAGGAGAATACATGACTGGTACACGCAGGGCCGGCTCCAGGTTTTTGTGGGCCCTGGGCGAAAGAGTCTCAGTGGGCCCCATCCACACATAGACATGCACAGATACATACACATACAGGCATACATACACATATATATTTAAAGAGAAATTCACAAAAACACATATAAATAGACATAAATCTAGACACAGTCATATACACCGACATACATAGATGACATACACAGATCATACACAGATACACATCATACATGCACACACAGACACATTTTTATATTTTTATATATATTTAATATTGGGAAGCCGGCAACAGTCTCATTCACCTCCCCGCTTGTCTCCATCCAACTCCTCCTGGGCATGTGTCTGTGCCACGCTGATTGGTGGCAGTCACTAACAGACATGGCCGCACATAGAGCACACTAATGTGAAGCCCCACAGGTGTTGTATCGGTGCATACCTTCAGGGACTCCACGTAGCTGGTGCTGGTCACAGGTAGGGAATCTTCAGTTTTGATCGTGACGCCACTCTCAGTATTGCGGTCAGTGGGGACCGCCACTGCAGGTTAGGGGACGCCTGGGGCTGATGGTGGGTGCAGTCGGATATAGTAGCCTCCTGAGAGTGAGGCAAGCCCCAGGGCCCGGTGTGAGTTTGTAGTACCACAAGTCGCAGAATGACTCAAACACAGTCCAAGAAGTCTTTTAACGTGTTTACTCACTGTTTGGAGGTCACGGTGAGATGCCCGGGCGACACTGTGATAACCAGGTGGAACCAGGAATTCCAGGAGGCCGTTCTGAGGGTAGCTGTCCACTCGCCTTCCTTGCACTCTTTCTGTTTTAGGAGGATCCTTTGCTTGAAGCGTGGTAGGACCCCTCCAGGGAAGCTGTTACCACCCTGCTCCCCTCTCTCTGGCTCGTCTGCCGGCAGCGTGGCCTTGGTGGGATGGCTTCTGGCCCTGTCCCCTTATGGGCCTGGTGTGCTGCTTGGCTCAAGCTCTGTGTAGTCGTGGTGAGGGCATGAAGTACCCCCCCAACCTGTAGGTTAAGCAGCTCTGGATGATCTGCTGCCTGTACTGGGGACCTAGTTCCCCTTGTGTGCTCGGATACCGGGATCTCCGTACTCAGCCACCCCTCTTTCTCTGGATGCTCTTCAGGCCGACCCACAGTACTCCGTTCTCCTCCGCTTTCAGCTACAGCACTCCTCAGGACCTGTCTGCACGGGAGCTTCTCTGCTCCCCCTCCATACACTTCAACTTCTTCCTCTCGACTCCCTCACTTCCTCTCTCTCTCTGCCCTGCTTCCTAGCAACCAGCCCCTGAACACACCCCCAGCTGGGAATTGAAAGTTAACTCCTTCTGGCTACTCAAGGGTCCCCTCTGGTGATGTGGGAGGCCTGGTCACTATATGTTTGTGTGTGCACCTCATCCTGGCCTTTGGAGATTACCTGGAAGCATTGCTCCCGCATGGGTGCAATACTCTGTGGTGCCTGACCAGGTCAGGGGCGCCACATTCCCCCTTAGTTATCATCAGCACGTCCTCGGGCTGCAAAGACAAGAGAAAGAAAAAAGGTAATTACAAATTTTTCCCACACAGGGGCAATTATTTACATTTAAACATGCCAGGTACCATTCCACCACCAACCACCCACATGTCCGAAACCCACCCAAAAACCTTCAGGAGGTAGGTCACCGGTCCTTTTGGTAACCAGGTCTGGGCCATCACATTCCCCAGACCTTTCCTCCAATCTTCCTCTCCTGAGGGGAGTGGTGTAAGGTAGGCCCCATAAACAGGCGTACCCGCTTCCGAGCGTTGGAGGGCAGGCCCCATAAACAGGCGTGCCCCCTTGTTGGTGCAGAGCCATGCCCCTCAACAGGCAGACCCTGTGGTTGGTACCAAGAAGGCAACTTTTTACAATGCAAAGTTTGTGGTTAAAGCCAGTTCATAACCAGTGGTCTAACATTTTAAGGAAGTCTCACAATAGTCCTTGTGGGCACATTTCGCTTAAACGTTGCTTAACTATAACAGGTTAAACATTACACTTCATACCGTCACTTTCAACTAAACTGTACTTTGTCTATAGCGTAATGGGAGCTGACCAAAGTTGCTGCGGGTTGATCTACGCAGTACTATACTGTCATCTGTCTGAGGTTGTGTCCTCCCACCCGATGTATGTGTCTCAATGTGAATTCTGGGTGTACTGGGTACTGATACCAATGCGTGGTTTTCTGCTTCAGCTACATTTGGCACTTCTAGGTTCTGAACAGGTGCTTCTAGGTCTCCTACTTCTCTAGATTGAGTGAATGTAATGACTGGAATAACAACTGCTCCATTGTATTGAGGCCAACTTGCTGGAAAATCTCCAAGCGCAGTATGGATCATCCTTTCTTTTGGTTCTTGAACTGGCAAAGGGTTGGGAATTTCTTCAGGGATTCTTAGTTGTTCAGGACATTTCTTTAGGCGATCTCTAGAAACGACAGCTGTTGTTTTTCCTCCATCTTTGCTGATAAGGCATGTCTTTTCATTGCTAAGCGTTGATGGTAACACAGTATAGGGTTCTTCTTCCCAGTGATTGTCAAGTTTATGACGCCTTCTCTTTCCCTTGAGAACTATATCTCCTGGCATCAAAGGAACAGCAGGTGCTTTTCGATTGTAGGCCTTTTCTTGTTTCTCACGCTGCTGAGTCAGGCTTCGCTCCACACACTCTTGTACTTTCTTGTATTGGGCTTGGCGGTTGGAATCCCAATCAGCACCTTGTTGATGGTCTTCAGGGGTCTCAACTCCCATTTCCAGATCTACTGGCAATCTCCCTGGTCTGGCCCTCATCAGGTATGCCGGTGTGCAGTTCGTGGAACTCACAGGGATGTTGTTATACATGTCCACTAGATCGGGCAGCTTTTCCGGCCACTGACTTCGTTCTTCTAGTGGGAGCGTCTTCAGAAGATCGAGAATGATGTGGTTCATCTTCTCACACATGCCATTGGTCTGAGGATGGTAAGGCGTAGTACGGATCTTCTGGCAGCCGTATAGGTTACAAAACTCCTTAAACACTTCAGCTTCAAAGGCTGGTCCTTGGTCAGTGAGCACTTGATCTGGATAGCCATGTGGTCGACAGAAGTGTGTCTGGAAAGCTTTGGCTGCAGTTTGACCTGTCAAGTCCTTGACTGGTACTACCACCAGGAATCTGGAGTAGTGGTCAACCATAGTGAGAGCGTAGTTGTAGCCTTGTCTGCTGGGTGCCAACTTTACATGGTCCAGGGCCACGATCTCCAGGGGCCGTTTAGTTTGGATGGGCTGGAGTGGTGCTCTCTGGCGGTGCTGGTCTTTTCTTCTAAGATTGCAAGGCCCGCAGTTTCGACACCACTTCTCTAGGGCAGATCTCATGCCCACCCAGTAGAATCTTACTTTAAGTAGGGCCTCCAGTTTCTTCCAACCAAAGTGGCCTGCACCATTGTGATAGGCTTCTAGCACCATCCTCGTATCCTTCTGTGGTACAATCACTTGCCACACCTTCTCATGCGTCCTCGGGTCAATGATGCTCCTGTAAAGTTTGTCTTGATAGATGAATAATCGACCCCTCTCCTTCCATAGGTACTGTGCCTCAGGTGGGGCTCCTTTGTCAAGGCTGGCGCCAGGCTGGCTGATCAGTTTCTTTACCAAGCCCACCGCTGGATCATTTTCCTGGGTCTCCTTCCAGTTGTAATGAGGTAGTGGGTTCAGGGTCACCTCTTGGCGGTTGGCACGCGACTGCCGACACTGTTTTGCTCCATGGCGATGGAACGCTGGCAGCTCAATCTCTTCAAGATCATCTTCATCTTCACCCTCGTCTGCTAGGTGAGGCATCCTGGACAGAGCATCTGCGTTGCCGTTCTTGCGGCCAGCTCGATACTTGACAGTAAAGTCATAATTCGCCAGTCGGGCTACCCAACGCTGCTCCATGGCACCCAGTTTAGCAGTATCCAAGTGGGTCAGGGGGTTGTTGTCCGTGAAGACAGTGAATTTGGTGGCTGCCAAGTAGTGCTTGAACCGCTCTGTGATAGCCCATACCATGGCCAGGAACTCTAGCTTGAATGAGCTATAATTCTCTGGGTTTCTTTCGGTAGGCCTGAGCTTCCTGCTGGCGTAAGCAATCACACGCTCTTTGCCTCCCTGCACCTGTGAAAGCACTGCTCCCAGTCCCACATTACTGGCATCTGTGTACAGTACGAATGGCAGACCGTAGTCAGGGTAGGCTAGGATCTCTTCACCCGTCAAGGCCCCTTTCATTTGTCTGAAGGAGTGTTCTTCTGCTTCTCCCCAGTGAAATGGCGGGCCGGAGATCTTTCCTCTCTTCTTTGGGTGGCCTACCAGGAGCTCTTGCAAAGGCGCCGCCATTTTCGTGTAGCCCTTGATGAACCTTCTGTAGTAGCCTACCAAGCCAAGGAACTGACGTACCTCCCGGACGGTAGTAGGTGTGGGCCATTCCTGGATGACTGTGACCTTCTCTGGGTCCGGTGCTACTCCTTCTGCACTGACCACGTGACCTAGGTACTGGACCCTTGGCTTCAGTAGATGGCACTTGGATGGTTTCAGCTTCATTCCATATCGGGATAGTGCTTCAAAGACTTCAGCCACGTGTTTCAGGTGGTCCTCATAGGTCTTGGAGTACACGATGACATCATCCAGGTAGAGCAGGACGGTTTCAAAGTTGAGGTGCCCTAGGCAGCATTCCATAAGCCTCTGGAAGGTCCCGGGGGCATTGCAGAGTCCAAATGGCATGCTGTTGAACTCACAGAGGCCCATTGGGGTGGTGAAGGCCGTCTTCTCCCGATCTTCTTCTGCTACAGATACTTGCCAGTAGCCACTAGTAAGATCTAGGGTAGAAAAGTAGTTAGAGGCTTTCAAGGCAGCGAGGGATTCCTCTATCCTTGGCAAAGGGTAGGCATCCTTGTGTGTTATCTGATTTATCCGTCTGTAATCCACACACATCCTCATCGTGCCATCCTTCTTTCTTACCAGGACCAGGGGAGCTGCCCAGGGGCTGCAACTGTCCCTTATGACTCCTGCCTCCTTCATGTCCTTCAGCATGTCCTTTGTGCGCTGGTAATGGGCTGGTGGAATAGGCCTATGTCTTTCCTTAATGGGAGGATGACTGCCTGTGGGTATGTGATGTTGCACCCCTTTGATCCTACCAAAGTCTAGTGGGTTCTTACTAAAGACCTGCTCGTATTCCTGCACGACCCTGTAAACCCCATGTTTCTGGTAGTCGGGTGTAGAGTCAGTCCCCACGTGTAGTTTCTGGCACCAGTCCTCTAACTGCTTTTGGGAGGTCTCGCCCTCTTTTGAGTCAGCTTGTGTCAGGGGACCTACAGGTGTTATGGCGTCATCTGAGCATGTAAACAGTTTGGCTATGGTAGCGTACCTTGGTAGTCTGGCTTCCTCCTCCCCACAGTTCAACACTCGTACAGGCACTCGTCCCTTGTGTACATCAACTACCCCCCTGGCTGTCAGAATCGTGGGCCAGTGGTCTGAATGAGTGGGCTCTAGTACAGCCTGGTAATCTTGTCCTCTGAGACCTACCGCTGCTCTACACCACATCATCATTTCACTCCGTGGGGGTATCACAATGGGGTTAGCATCCATTACCCGTACACTACCAATCTCACCGCCAGTCTGTTTTACCTGTTGCTTCCTCAGAATGATTCGGATCTCCTTTTGCAAGGCTCTTTGCGACCTGCCGTCAGCACCTTCAACAATCTGGTGAAGCAACAACAACACTTCCCCTAGGCAATTTTCTATGACATTAGTGCCTAAAATCATTTGCGGGTTCCTTTCTCTAACATCAGTGTCCACAACAATCAGTCCTTGTCCCTTCATTTCCTGCCTTCCCACCTTTATGGTTACCTCTTTGACCCCGATCTGGTCTATAGGTTGTCCGTTGGCAGCATAGATGGTGAGGGAGGGGTCCGGTGGTCGGAGATCGTCGTCCGACCAAAACCTCCGATAAAGGACATGCGGGATCGTGGTGACCTGAGAGCCGGTGTCCAATAATGCCGGGGTAGGGATCCCGTCCAAGACGATGGACAGGACAGGACGTCCACCCACGTACTGATCACAGCAGCGACTTGGGCCTGATCTTCTTAATCCTGAGGACTGGCCCTCGGCCCCAGGTTTGACTCGTTTAAAGGACAGGCCCTTGCATAGTGACCTGCCTTCTGGCAACGACGACAGATGGGTTGTCCAGCTGAGTCATAGCGATCACTGCTCCTGCCTCGAGTTGGGGGACCCCTTCTCCTCCGCATCCAAGGGACGTCCTCTGGGTTGTCGGCTAGCAGGATCTGATGAGGGACTTTGGTCTCTGAGGGCAACTGCATTGCTTTCAGGATTTGTGCGACGTCCTTAGTGAGCTGCTGCACTTGGGAGGATAGCGTACTTATGGTCTCTGCTGGCGCGTTGAGTCCTTTTGCAGTCATCAGGGCCTGCGTGGAGGATTCCGCTCCTGCAGCCGTGGAACTGGCAGGGTCTGTGTCCACAGGGGGTTGGAGTGCTTTCACTGCCCGGTCTTTCAGAATGGCAAAGTCCACGTCGGGGTGTTCTAGGGACCACAGCTTCATCTGCTTCCCATCCTCAGGAGAGCGCAGGCCCCGCAGGAATTGTTCCTTCATCATCCGGTTTCCTTCCTGGTCACTGACAGGGTCCACCAGCTTGAGAGCCCGTAGTGCCGCCTGCAGCCTGAGGGCATAGTCTCTTATACTATCTTGGGGCTTCTGACGGCAGTGATAGAAGTCCGTTCTCAGCTCTCCCTCCGTGCGGTGTTCAAAAGCAGCTGCTAGTTTGGCAAAGATGGTCTCAACAGAGCTCCGGTCATCATTGGCCCAGGACTCAGCTTCCAATTCTGCTGCTCCAGTCAATTGTCCCAGCACCACAGCGGCCCTCTGTTTACCAGTCATCGCGTGCATGTCTAGCAGGGTGTTGATCTTTTTCTTAAACCCGGTCAGCGTGTCTATTTTACCGGCGTATTGAGGCAGCCATTGCGCCCCTGGGGCATACAACAAGGACACTGGCATTATGGGGGCGACCTCGGCCGGCGCAGCTGCGACCGCGGCACCGGCACCAGGCGCTGCGGCGTCCAGCGCGACAGGGGCTGGCATCGCTTGGGCTGCGTCGCCCTGACCAGGGGCATTACCTCCTGCAGCGTCCATTTTTCTTCAGAAATCTGCGCGCTCCCTTTCCACTTCCTGGGTCAGAACGCTCTCTGAATTGTGGGGATTCTGGGGCGGCCACACCTCTTCGTGGGCGGTGCTCTTCTCCCTCGCGCGGGCTGCAGCGCGCGCTTTTGAAGATGGCAATATGGCGGCGGTTCAATTTTTGCGGTCGGACCTCTGAGGCACACGGTCACCTGTCTGAACAGGTCTAGTCCTTATCCTGTTCGTGACGCCAGAAGATGTGAAGCCCCACAGGTGTTGTATCGGTGCATACCTTCAGGGACTCCACGTAGCTGGTGCTGGTCACAGGTAGGGAATCTTCAGTTTTGATCGTGACGCCACTCTCAGTATTGCGGTCAGTGGGGACCGCCACTGCAGGTTAGGGGACGCCTGGGGCTGATGGTGGGTGCAGTCGGATATAGTAGCCTCCTGAGAGTGAGGCAAGCCCCAGGGCCCGGTGTGAGTTTGTAGTACCACAAGTCGCAGAATGACTCAAACACAGTCCAAGAAGTCTTTTAACGTGTTTACTCACTGTTTGGAGGTCACGGTGAGATGCCCGGGCGACACTGTGATAACCAGGTGGAACCAGGAATTCCAGGAGGCCGTTCTGAGGGTAGCTGTCCACTCGCCTTCCTTGCACTCTTTCTGTTTTAGGAGGATCCTTTGCTTGAAGCGTGGTAGGACCCCTCCAGGGAAGCTGTTACCACCCTGCTCCCCTCTCTCTGGCTCGTCTGCCGGCAGCGTGGCCTTGGTGGGATGGCTTCTGGCCCTGTCCCCTTATGGGCCTGGTGTGCTGCTTGGCTCAAGCTCTGTGTAGTCGTGGTGAGGGCATGAAGTACCCCCCCAACCTGTAGGTTAAGCAGCTCTGGATGATCTGCTGCCTGTACTGGGGACCTAGTTCCCCTTGTGTGCTCAGATACCGGGATCTCCGTACTCAGCCACCCCTCTTTCTCTGGATGCTCTTCAGGCCGACCCACAGTACTCCGTTCTCCTCCGCTTTCAGCTACAGCACTCCTCAGGACCTGTCTGCACGGGAGCTTCTCTGCTCCCCCTCCATACACTTCAACTTCTTCCTCTCGACTCCCTCACTTCCTCTCTCTCTCTGCCCTGCTTCCTAGCAACCAGCCCCTGAACACACCCCCAGCTGGGAATTGAAAGTTAACTCCTTCTGGCTACTCAAGGGTCCCCTCTGGTGATGTGGGAGGCCTGGTCACTATATGTTTGTGTGTGCACCTCATCCTGGCCTTTGGAGATTACCTGGAAGCATTGCTCCCGCATGGGTGCAATACTCTGTGGTGCCTGACCAGGTCAGGGGCGCCACACTAACACCGATGTATATACACATCACATGAGAGGCTGGGGACATACACATTACTGGGGGGGCATAAATATTACTAAGGAAAGGGGTATGGAGCAATGGGGGGCATACAGCTCTAGAGGGGGGCAGTGGCTCTGAGGTGGGGGGACAAACAGCTCTGAGGTGGGGGGGTGACATGCAGCTCTTAGGGTATACAGCTCTGGGGTGGAAGGGACATACAACTCTGGGGGTATAGTATTATGCAGCCTCAATATTCCTCCATATAGTATTATGCAGCCCCGATATGGCATTATGCAGCCCCAATATGGCATTATGCAGCCCCCATATGGCATTATGCAGCCCCCATATGGCACTATGCAGCCCCCATATGGCACTATGCAGCCCCCATATGGCACTATGCAGCCCCCATATGGCACTATGCAGCCCCCATATGGCACTATGCAGCCCCCATATGGCACTATGCAGCCCCCATATTACAATAAGCAGTCCTCATATAGTACAATGCAGACCCATATAGCAGTAGGCACCCTCATGTAGTATACAGCCCTCATATGGCACTATGCAGCCCCCATATGGCACTATGCAGCCCCCATATTACAATAAGCAGTCCTCATATAGTACAATGCAGACCCATATAGCAGTAGGCACCCTCATGTAGTATACAGCCCCCATATAGCACAATGCAGACCCATATAGCATTAGGCATCCTCATGTAGTACACAGCCCCTATATAGCACAGTGCAGAGCCAATAGCATTAGGCATCCTCACATAGTACACAGCCCCTATATAGCACAGAGCAGACCAGATAATATTAAGCACCTTCACATAGTACACAGCCCCTATATAGCACAGTGCAGACCCTGATAGCATTAGGCATCCTCATGTAGTATACAGCCCCTATATAGCACAGTGCAGAGCCAGTTAGCATTAGGCACCCTCATGTAGTATACAGCCAGTATATAGCACAGTGCAGAGAACCAGATAGCAATAGGCATCCTCATGTAGTGTACAGCCGCCATATCATTTAATGTACCCCCATGGTCATCTGGCCACAGTGATTGTACATACTCATTTCTCCTCGTTCCCCCGCTGCTCCGGTCTCCTCGGCGCGTCCATTGCTGTCGTTCGACCTATCAGCAGGCGCGCAGTGATGACGTCACCGAGCTCCGCTGCAGAGCTGTCAGAGCGCCAACAGAGACAGTGAGGAGAATCATGAGAGAGAGCCGCCCAATCTCATCATTGCTCTCAATTGTATCGGCAACTGCGATGCCGATACAATTGAAAGTGCGATCCTCGGCGGGGGGGAGGCTGGTGACAGCGCTAGCACTGGGCCCCCTGACTAGCGGTACGCCACTCCTGCCACCGCGATTGGGCCCCCCGGCAGCTCAGGGCCCCGGCATTTGACCGGGTTTACTGTGATACAGACACCAGATGTTATACAATATACACATTATATGCCATCTGATGTGTGTACACAGTATATCACACTGCTCTGTACACTGGATGTGGTATACTATGTACACAGTATATCACACTGCTCTGTACACTGGATGTGGTATACCATGTGCACAGTATATCACACTGCTCTGTACACTGGATGTGATATACCATGTACACAGTATATCACACTGCTCTGTACACTGGATGTGGTATCCCATGTACACAGTATATCACACTGCTCTGTACACTGGATGTGATATACCATGTACACAGTATATCACACTGCTCTGTACACTGGATGTGATATACCATGTACGCAGTATATCACACTGCTCTGTACACTGGATGTGATATACCATGTACACAGTATATCACACTACTCTGTACACTGGATGTGGTATATAATGTACACAGTATATCACACTGCTCTGTACACTGGATGTGATACACCATGTACAGAGTATATCACACTGCTCTGTACACTGGATGTGATATACCATGTACACAGTATATCACACCGCTCTGTACACTGGATGTGATATACCATGTACACAGTATATCACACTGCTCTGTACACTGGATGTGATATACCATGTACACAGTATATCACACTGCTCTGTACACTGGATGTGATATACCATGTACACAGTATATCACACTGCTCTGTACACTGGATGTGGTATACCATGTACACAGTATATCACACTGCTCTGTACACTGGATGTGATATACCATGTACACAGTATATCACACTGCTCTGTACACTGGATGTGATATATAATGTACACAGTATATCACACTACTCTGTACACTGGATGTGGTATATAATGTACACAGTATATCACACTACTCTGTACACTGGATGTGGTATATACACAGATATACAATGCCCTGCACTGATCACACCTGGGCCTACAGGACCTCACATATTATATATGTAATATGGGCCACATAGTGTAATGTGTGCTGCAGGCTCAGATGTGATCAGTGCAGGATTCTGTGTATGTAGTGATGTCTCTGCTGAAGATCAGTGTGAGTTATTGCAGGGGAGGGATGAGGCCAATGACCCGGCACTGACAGCCCGACCTGATCTGCAGCAGGTCACACTCCTGCAATAACTCACACTGGTCCTGCCGGCAGAGCTGCCGCTGACACTATGAAATCCCGTCCTGCTCCCTCCTCACTGCAGCCTCCTGCCCGGCACCAGGATGGATGACGTCACTCACCATCATCCACCGAGGCCTCTGCTCCGGTCCTCCCACAAGCTCCTGTACGGCACGAAGAAGCAGCAGCGCGGTGACGTCATCCTTGCAGACTCAGCCCACATCATGCAGTGGGCGTGTCTGCAGCATAGTGATGGCCGGATTGAAATTCTCTTAAAGGTACAGTGTGGTCCTGAACCTTAATAAAATGGCGCTCACACTGATGGTGGTGGGGGCCCCCTCAGAAGCTCTTGTGGTGGGGGCCCCTGGGCTGAAGCCCCACCTGCCCCGCCTATAATCCGGCCCTGGATACTCATGATCTTTAACTGGTCTTAATTTGTTTGGAGAAAATTGTTGTGAATAATTCTTCTGCATTCACCAGGGTCTTTCTTGGCTTTCTGGTGTCCTGGGTGTCTGGGGTCCTCGGTACCTGGTATCCTGTGTGCCTGGTATCCTCGGTGCCTGGGACCATAACCTGTTGCAAAGCTTCTAGCTTACAAGTTGCAGAAAAAACTTCACAGAGCAGATTACATGGGATAACAAGCTTTTACTTCTCAGAACATGAAGTAAATATGCACAGGTAAAATATATCTTTGTACCGTGTTAGCCAGTAGAGATAAAAAATTGTTTAAAAGAACTGAAGTCCTCAGTGGTTGATACCTTTTTAATGGCTAACTGAAAAGATGGTAATAATAGCAAGCTTTCCAGACTACTCAGGTCTCTTCATCAGGCATAGTATAACACAAAATCTGAAGAGTCACATATTTATACACAACAGGACATAGAATAGTACAGTAAAAAAAAAACAAGTAATATGAAAGTTATATGTCATATTACTTGTTTTTTTTTTTACTGCACTATTCTATGTCCTGTTGTGTATAAATATGTGACTCTTCAAATTTTGTGTTATACCATGCCTGATGAAGAGACCTGAGTAGTCTCGAAAGCTTGCTATTATTACCATCTTTTCAGTTAGCCATTAAAAAGGTGTCAACCACTGAGGACTTCAGTTCTTTTAAGTAAATATGCACAGTCATTCAACACTACACCAGGAAGAGGAAAAACCAGGAAGTACAAAAGACTCATTTTTTACAATACAGTGAGTAAGGAAACTTGACACAACATCGCCATCTACTGTTAAATCAGCATAATGTCCTCTTTCACACAAAGAAGTCCTCAACTGTTGCATATACCAACATCTATGTGCATTCAAAAGACAGATGATTCTTGGGGCCTGTCTGTGCGCCCAAAAGATAAATGATCACTAGGACCCATTTGTGCGCCCAGCAGACAGGTGAACCCTGGACTCCGTCTGTGCGCCCAGCAAACAAGTTGGTCCCTGGGGCTGTCTTAGCATCCAGGAGACAGGTGATCCCGGGGCCCGTCTGAGCGCCCAGGAGACAGGTGATCCCTGGGGCCCGTCTGAGCGCTCAGGAGACAGGCGATCCCTGGGACCCGTCTGAGCACTCAGCAGACATGTGATCCCTGGGACCCGTCTGTGCGCCCAGCAGACAAGTGATCTCTTGGGCCGTCTGTGCTCCCTGCAGGCAGTTGATCCCAGGGGTCCATCTGTGCGCCCATCAGACACAATTGATCTGTGGGGCTCTTCTGTGCGCCCAGCAGACAGGTGATGCCTCAACCTGTCTGTCCACCCAGCTAACAAGTAATCGCAGCATACAGATCCCTTGGGCCCGTCTGTGTGCTCTGCAGAGAGGTGATCCCTGGGGCTCATGTGCGGGCGCCCAGTAGACAGGTGGTGATCCCTGGGGCCTGTGAGCTCCCAACAAATATGTAGGTGATCCCTGGGGCCCGTTTGTGCGCCCAGCAGACAGGTAATCCCTGGGGCCCATCTGTTCGCTCAAAAGACAGGTGATCCTTGGAGCCCGTCTGTGCGCCCAGCAGACAGGTGATCAATGGGGCCCGTTTCTGCACCCAGCAGACAAGTGTTTCCAGGGACCCGTCTGTGTGCCTATCAGAGAGGTGATCCCTGGGGTCCGTCTGTGCGCCCGGCAGACAGGTTGTCTCTGGGGCCCATCTGTAAGCCCAACAGATAGGTGGTCCACGGGGCTCGTCTGTGCTCCCAGCAAACAGGTGATCGATGGGGCCTATCTGTGCGCCCAGCAGACAGGTGATCACTGGGGCCCATCTGTGTGCCTAGCAGACAGGTGATCCCTGCTGCCTGTCTGTGTACATAGCAGACAGGTGATCCCTGGAGCCCAGGAGATAGTTGATCCTTGGAGCACTTGTCCGCCCAAAAGACAAGTTCGTGATCTTTGGGGCAAATGTACACGCAGTAGATAAGTGATCCCTGGGGCCCGTCTGCGCCCGGGTTCACACCACCTGTCTGCTAGGTGTACACGAGACCCTATCATCTGTCTAGTGGTGGCACAGAGGCCCTCACCACCTGTTCGCTGGGCACACGGGCACCCACCACCTGTCCGGTGGGTACACGGGCCCCCACCACCTGTCCGCTAGGCAAGATCACCTGTCCATTGAGCACAAGGGTCCCCACCAGCTGTCCTCTGAGCACACGGGCACCCAGCACCTGTCCTCTGGGCACACGAGACCCCACCACCTGTCCGCTAGGCAAGATCACCTGTCCATTGGGCACACGGACCCACATCATCTGTCTGCTGTGCACGGGACCCCCACCACTTGTCCGCTGGGCATACGGGCCCCCACTATATGCTCGCTGGCAAATGGGCCCCACCACATGTCCGCTGGACACACTTGCCCCCACCAGCAGTAGGCTAGGTAAGATCAACTGTCCACTGGGCATAAGGGCCCCATCACCTGTCTGCTGGGCAAACGGGTCCCCACCACCTGTCCGCTGGGCAAACGGTCCGCTACCACTGGTCCGCTGGACACATGGACCCTTCACCACCTGTCTCCTGGGCACACGGGGGCCGTCACCATCTGTCTGCTGAGGGTACAGGAGACCCCCACCACCTGTCCGCTAGACAAGATCAACTGTTCTCTGCTAAGCAAGATCACCTTTCTGCTGGGGGCACACGGGCCCCCCACCACCTGTCTGCTGGGCACACGGAATCCTATCACCTGTCCATTAGGCAAGATGACCTGTCCTCTGGGAACATTGGCTCCCACCACCTGTCGACTGGGGGCACATGGGCCCCACCACCTGTTCGTTGGGCAAACGGTCCCCACAACTTGTGTGCTGGGCACACGAACCCCCACCACCTGTTCGCTGGGCCCACAGGCCCTCATCACCTGTCCGCTAGGCAAGATCACTTTTCTGTTGGTCACACAAGCCACCATCATGTGTTTGCTGGGCACACTGGTACCCACCACCTGTCCGCTGGGCACACAGGTCCCCACCACCTGTCCGCTGGGCACACGGGCCCCCATCAACTGATCGTTGTGCACACGGGCCTCCATCACCTGTTCACTGGGCACATGGGTCCAGCAGGCAAGTGGTCTTTGAGACCCATCTATGCGCCTAGCAGACAGATGATCCCTGAGGCCCGTCTATGCACCCAGCAGACAGGTGGTCCCTGGGGCCCGCCTCTGCGCCCAGCAAGCATGTGGTCCTTGGTGCCCGTCTGTGCACCCAAAAGACATGTGATCAATGAGGGCTGTCAAGTGTCACATGTCTGTCAGCAGACAAGTGATCGCAGGGACCCATCTGTGCGCCCAGTATACAGATGACCCCTGGGGCCCTCCTGTGTGCCCAGCAGACAGGTGATCCGTGGGGACCGTCTGTGCGCCCAGCAGACAGGTGATTCCTGGGGACCTTCTATGCACCCAGCAGACAGGTGATCCCTGGGGGCCATCTGTGCTCCCAGTATAGATTTGATCCCTGGATCCCATCTATGCTCCCAGCACACAGGAAATCCCTGGGGTACCTTAGTGCGCCCAACGAACAGGCGATCCTTGGGGCCTGTCTGTGGACCCAGCAGACAGGTGATCCCTGGGTGTCCCCTGTGCACCCAGCAGACAGGTGATCCATGGAGCCCGTCTGTGCACTCAGCAGAAAGGTGACCTCTGGGGCCCGCTTGTGCGCACAGCAAACAGGTGATCCCTAGGGTCCATCTGTGCGCCCAGCAGACAGGTGATCCCTGGGGCCCGTCTATGTTCCCAGGAGACAGGTGGTCCCTGGGACTCGTCTGTGCACCCAGTAGACAAGTTGGTCCCTGGGGCCCATCTGTGCACCAAAAAGATAAGTGAGTCCTGGGGCTGTCTGTACTCCCAGCATACAGTTGATCCCTGGGGTTCGTGTGCGCCCAGTAGACAGGTGGTGATCCCTGGGGCCAGTGTTCCAGGCAAGGTGTGGAAAAAAGGAAATGGCAGCCATCCATGTGTATAATCTAAAAACTGAAAGGCAAATCGACATATTTCCCACAATCCCTTGTCAAGAGGTTAATTAAGTATTTAATGGAAAGGCGCTCCTCAACAGTCCCCCCTAAATACTTTATTAACCTTCTGACCCTACTCCTAACCCATCAGTCTCCAATACCTGGCTGCAACTCTTTTCTTTTTGCTGCCCGCTATACGAGCAATGCTAATCCTTTGCCCCCAGGGGAACAGACTTCGATTGGAGCCTGATGTACTCGCCCTACTCTGACTGCCTAGCTGGGGACTGTGAAAGACTGAAGGAGGCCTAACTGTGCTATATCTACAGAATAACTAACCTCCTGAGCTAGGAAAGTGGGAACTGACGTTTCTACTCCTTTCTCGATCATCCTCCTTACACAGGGAAAAAGACAACAAAGAAGAATAGCTACAACTATTAAGACAACAAGGACCACTATGGCTATCTCAGCTAGCCATCTCTGCCATTACTTCATCAATGAAAAGTATTGGTCCCAGGGATCTTCTACACCTGAATTTCTTTTCAATTCTTTCTGTAGAGAAGCTAGCTTTTTTATGGCTACCATAACCTTCCCGGTGGGACCCGTATTATCTGGAATGTAGGTACAATACGCGGACTTCACCCTTTTACAAACACCTCCTTTCTCTGCCACTATCATGTCAAGGGCCATCCTGTTTTGAAACGCCATTATTGATGTAGGGCCTAGCTGGTCTGCCAAACCTTGAAGGACTTCTCCAGTGTAATTGACAAATCTTTGTTGGTTATAGTAGATGTAATTGATCCAGTCTACATTTTTATTTATGGTCACTAGAGGTAGTATGAATGATTCAAAACCTGCTTTGACTTGATCCCTGGCTTTAAAATCTTCTGGTACCCCCCTTGGGACCCCTATAACATCGATATAAACATGGGGGTCAAAACTGCCTTTGGGTTCGGGATTTGTCTCTCTTTTTGTTCTGCGTAGATTTTCTGAGGTTAGGGCTTCTTCAACTTCTGATGCTATATAGAAGGGCATTATGGCTTTGGCTAGTGTGCATTCCCCCATCCATTCAACTTCTAAATGAGTTCTAATCTTCATGTCCCCACATATCCAGAAGACATCTGAAATGGACTGGGTCTACTTGACCAGGTCCTCTCTGGTGGCATTACTATATCTACTGCAATATAACTTTGTGAAATTATCCACAAATTTGTTCCCCTCAGTGTTAGTATAACAGGTGTATTTTCCCGGATTTACGGTGATGCCTTGACCCTGGTTAGGTGTGTCTGTGACTATGGGGTACTTCTTTTTCCAGTTTTCTCAATTTAATTCACTAAGGGATTTATTAGTGAACAGACTCAGGAAACATTTTTCCAGATCTGGGGGGAGATCTAGAGGGACAGATCCTAGGTGGGGTCTAGCCACTGCACAGACAAAACAATTTGACTTATTATATTGATTGGCGGTATATTTCATCCACTTCAACCATAAGTTGGTCTTAGGGCAGCTTTGCACGTTGCAACATCGCATGTGCGATGTCGGAGGGGTCAAATCGAAAGTAACGCACATCCGGCGTCACTTTCGACATCGTAGTGTGTAAATCCTAGATGATATGATTAACGAGCGCAAAAGCGTCGTTATCGTATCATCGGTGTAGGCTCCGACTTTTTCAAAATTACGCTGCCACGACAGGTACGATGTTGTTCCTCGTTCCCGCGGCAATACACATCGCTGTGTGTGAAGACGCAGGAGCGAGGAACATCACCTTACCTGCCGCTGGTGGCTATACGGAAGGAAGAAGGTGGGCGGGATGTTTACATCCTGCTCATCTCCGCCCCTCCGCTTTGATTGGCCGCCTGCCGTGTGACGTCGCTGTGGCGTTGTACGTCCCGCCCCCTTAGGAAGGAGGCGGGACGCCGGCCAAAGCGACGTCGCAGGACAGGTGAGTGCACGTGAAGCTGGCATAGCGATAATGTTCGCTACGCCAGGAATCACAAGATATCGCTGCTGCGACGGGGGCGGGGACAATCGCGTGCGACATCGCAGCATCGGCTTGCGATGTCGCAACATGCAAAGCCCGCCTTAGTGTACTCTGTTTCAATGGCAAGGATATCTTCAAATGTGGGGTTTGCAATGGCCATTATCTTATTAAGTTTTTGAATACGGAACATTAGGGAGTTTGAGTGTGTATTTCTATCTTTTGTCGACATTTCTCTTATGTCCGCTGATCTGAACATACCTATATGGGCACCACTAGCACACCCACCAAATACATATGTGCCCAGTAAGTAGGTGCCATTATCGCCAGGTTGAGGGCTCTTCAGGTTAAGGACTAGTGGATTACAGTTAAGCCTAATTTCTTCATTAGTCTCTAATGTTTTTCAGCAATATTGAATTATTGAATCACCTTTGTGATCCCGAGGGCCTGTCTGTGCGCCCAGCAGACAGGTGATCCCCGGGGCTGGTGTGCACTCAGGGATGGGATTCAGCCGGTTCTGTCCATTTCTGGAGAACCGGTTGTTAAAATAGCAGCCGGTTCCCAGAACCGGCAAGAAACAGCTCTGGCGATCCGGTTCCCTGTATTCATTTGTGTTTGTGTCTCTTTAAGACTCTAGCACAAATGAATCCCCGTACCTCCGCGCCGCACTTCCTGGTTCAGTGCAGCCTGTCTGCTCCCTGACCCGGCGTGCAGCGACGCGATGACGCTGCAGACAGGTCACGGCAGTGAGAGGAGGGAGCGCCTCCTCCTGCCGTCTGTCAGCTTCAGCATGCCTACAGAGTGCCGCAGAGGAGGACGGGAGACACAGGAGAGGCCGCCGCTGCTTGGAGCAGGTAAGCGCTCGGTGAGCCGAAGATGCAGGGAGAGGGGCCGCATAAGATGGGAACTATGGGCCCCCCACCACCTGTCTGCTGGGAACACGGGCCCCCCACCACCTGTCTGCTGGACACACAGGCCCCCCCACCACCTGTCTGCTGGGCACATGGGTCCACTCACCACCTGTCCGCTGGGCACATGGGCCCCCTCAACACCTTTCCGCTGGGCACATGGGCCTCCTCAACACCTGTCCGCTGGGCACATGGGCCACCTCCAAATGTCCGCTGGGCACACGGGCCCCCACCACCTGTCCGTTAGGCAAGATCACCTGTCCGCTGGGCACACAAGCCCCCACCACCTCTTCGCTGGGCACACGGGCACCTATCACCTGTCTGCTTGGCAAGATTACCTGTCCGCTAGACATACACGAGCCCCCCAACACTTGTCTGCTGGGCACACACGTTGCCATCACCTGTCCATTTGGCAAGATTTCCTGTCTTCTGTGCACACGGGCTTCCATCACCTATCTGCTGGAGGAAAACGGACCACCAACCTTTCCATTGGGCACACGGGCCCCCATCACGTGTCCACAATGGAAGATCATCTGTCCTCTGGGCAACCGGGCCCCTACCACTTGTCAGCTGGGCGCACGGGCCCCCACCACATGTCTGCTAGGGGCATATACCCTCACTAAATGTCAGATAGGCATGATCACCTGTTAACTGGGAACACGGGTTCCCACCACTTGTTCGCTGGGCGCTTGGGACCCTACAACATGTTCACTGGGGGCACGGGCCCCCACTACCTGTCCGCTAGGCAAGATCACCTGTCCGCCCAGCACACAGGCTCCCACCACCTGTGTACTGGGCATACGGGTCACCATCACCTGTCCACTGGGGGCATAGGGCCCCCTCCACCTGTCTGCTGGAGGCACACTGGCCCGCACCACCTGTCCGCTAAGGAAGATCACCTGTCCACTGGGCACACATGCCCCCACTACCTGTTCGCTGGGCACAAGTTCCCCCACTACCTGTCCGCTAGGCATACAGGCCACCATCACCTGTCTGATGGGCAAACGGGCCCCCACCACCTGCTTCCTGGAGGTACACACTACCTGTCTACTTGGGGCACATGGGCCCCCACCACTTGTCCACTAGGCAAGATCACCTGTCCGCTGGGCACAAGGACCCCCACAATCTTTCTGCTGGGCAAACCGGCCACCACCACCTTTCTGCTGGGCACACAGCCCCCACCACTGGTACGCTGGTCACACGGGCCCCCACCACCTTTTCGCTGGGCACACGGGCTCCCACCACCTTTCCGCTAGGCAAGATAACCTGTCCACTGGAGGCACACGGGCCCCCCACCACCTGTCTGCTGGGCACACGGGTTCCTATCACCTGTCCATTAGGCAAGATCACCTGTCCGCTGGGGGAACAATGGCTCCCACCACCTGTCCGCTGGGCAAACGGGCCCCCATCACCTGTCCGTTAGGCAAGATCACCTGTCCGCTGGGGGCACAATGGCTCCCACCACCTGTCCGCTGGGCACACGGGCCCCCACCACCTGTCTGCTGGGCACATGAGTCCCCACCATATGTCAGCTAGGCATGAGGGTCACACAGGATCCCACCACCGATGAGCTAAGCACAGGGGCCCCATCACCTCTCCACTAGACAATATCACCTGTCCGCTGGGGGCATATGGACTCCCACCATCTGTCCGCTGAGCACATAGGCCCTCATTAGCTGTCCGCTAGGAAGGCTCACCTGTCTGTTGGTCACACAAGCCACCATCACCTGTTCGCTGGGCACACTGGCACCCACCACCAGTCTGCTGGGCTCACGGGTCCCCATTACTTGTCCACTGGGCACATGGGCTTCCACCACTTGTCCACTGGGCACACGGGCCCCCACCACCTATCCGTTACATACATGGGCTCCCACCACCTTTTCACTGGGTACATGGGCCCAGCAGACAGGTTGTCTTTGGGACCCATCTATGCGCATAGCAAACAGATGGTCCCTCGGGCCCGTCTGTGCACCTAGTAGGGGGGTCTTCTGTGCGCCCAGCAGACAGGTGGTCCCTGCGGCCCGTCTGTGCGCCCAAAAGACAGGTGATCCCTGGGGCCCATCTTTGCGCCCAGCAGACAGGTGGTCCCTTTAGCCTGTCTGTGCGCCCAGCAGACAGGTGATCCCTGAGGATCGTCTGTGCGCCCAGCAGACAAGTGATCCTTAGGGTCCATTTGTGCTCCAGCAAACAGGTGATCCCTGGGACCCGTCTGAGCGCCCAGGAGACAGGTCATCCCTGGGACCCGTCTGTGCAGCAAAAATTTAAGTGATCCCGGGGGCCGTCTGTGCTCCCAGCAGAGAGGTGAGAGATGGGGCCTGTCTGTGCACCCAGCAACAAGTGATCTCTGGGACCCGTCTGTGCGCCCAGCAGACAGGTGATTCCTGGGGACCTTCTATGCACCCAGCAGACAGGTGATCCCTGGGGGCCATCTGTGCTCCCAGTAGAGATTTGATCCCTGGATCCCGTCTATGCTCCCAGCACACAGGAAATCCCTGGGGTACCTTAGTGCGCCCAACGAACAGGCGATCCTTGGGGCCTGTCTGTGGACCCAGCAGACAGGTGATCCCTGGGTGTCCCCTGTGCACCCAGCAGACAGGTGATCCATGGAGCCTGTCTGTGCGCACAGCAAACAGGTGATCCCTAGGGTCCATCTGTGCGCCCAGCAGACAGGTGATCCCTGGGGCCCGTCTGAGTACCCAGGAGACAGGTGGTCCCTGGGACTCGTCTGTGCACCCAGTAGACAAGTTGGTCCCTGGGGCCCATCTGTGCACCAAAAAGATAAGTGAGTCCTGGGGCTGTCTGTACTCCCAGCATACAGGTGTTTCCTGGGAGCTCGTCTGTGCGTCCAGCAGACAGTTGATCCCTGGGGTTCGTGTGCGCCCAGTAGACAGGTGGTGATCCCTGGGGCCAGTGTTTCAGGCAAGGTGTGGAAAAAAGGAAATGGCAGCCATCCATGTGTATAATCTAAAAACTGAAAGGCAAATCGACATATTTCCCACAATCCCTTGTCAAGAGGTTAATTAAGTATTTAATGGAAAGGCTCTCCTCAACAGTCCCCCTAAATACTTTATTAACCTTCTGACCCTACTCCTAACCCATCAGTCTCCAATACCTGGCTGCAACTCTTTTCTTTTTGCTGCCCGCTATACGAGCAATGCTAATCCTTTGCCCCCAGGGGAACAGACTTCGATTGGAGCCTGATGTACTCGCCCTACTCTGACTGCCTAGCTGGGGACTGTGAAAGACTGAAGGAGGCCTAACTGTGCAATATCTACAGAATAACTAACCTCCTGAGCTAGGAAAGTGGGAACTGACGTTTCAACTCTTTTCTCGATCATCCTCCTTACGCAGGGAAAAAGACAACAAAGAAGAATAGCTACAACTATTAAGACAACAAGGACCACTATGGCTATCTCAGCTAGCCATCTCTGCCATCACTTCATCAATGAAAAGTATTGGTCCCAGGGATCTTCTACACCTGAATTTCTTTTTAATTCTTTCTGTAGAGAAGCTAGCTTTTTTATGGCTACCATAACCTTCCCGGTGGGACGCGTATTATCTGGAATGTAGGTACAATACGCGGACTTCACCCTTTTACAAACACCTCCTTTCTCTGCCACTATCATATCAAGGGCCATCCTGTTTTGAAACGCCATTATTGATGTAGGGCCTAGCTGGTCTGCCAAACCTTGAAGGGCTTCTCTAGTGTAATTGACAAATCTTTGTTGGTTATAGTAGATGTAATTGATCCAGTCTACATTTTTATTTATGGTCACTGGAGGTAGTATGAATGATTCAAAACCTGCTTTGACTTTATCCCTGGCTTTAAATTCTTCTGGTACCCCCCTTGGGACCCCTATAACATCGATATAAACATGGGGGTCAAAACTGCCTTTGGGTTCGGGATTTGTCTCTCTTTTTGTTCTGCGTAGATCTTCTGAGGTTAGGGCTTCTTCAACTTCTGATGCTATATAGAAGGGCATTATGGCTTTGGCTAGTGTGCATTACCCCATCCATTCACCTTCTAAATGAGTTCTAATCTTCATGTCCCCACATATCCAGAAGACATCTGAAATGGACTGGGTCTACTTGACCAGGTCCTCTCTGGTGGCATTACTATATCTACTGCAATATAACTTTGTGAAATTATCCACAAATTTGTTCCCCTCAGTGTTAGTATAACAGGTGTATTTTCACGGATTTACGGTGATGCCTTGACCCTGGTTAGGTGTGTCTGTGACTATGGGGTACTTCTTTTTCCAGTTTTCTCAATTTAATTCACTAAGGGATTTATTAGTGAACAGACTCAGGAAACATTTTTTCAGATCTGGGGGGAGATCTAGAGGGACAGATCCTAGGTGGGGTCTAGCCACTGCACAGACAAAACAATTTGACTTATTATATTGATTGGCGGTATCTTTCATCCACTTCAACCATAAGTTGGTCTTAGGGCAGCTTTGCACGTTGCAACATCGCATGTGCGATGTCGGTGGGGTCAAATCGAAAGTGACGCACATCCGGCGTCACTTTCGACATCGTAGTGTGTAAATCCTAGATGATATGATTAACGAGCGCAAAAGCGTCGTTATCGTATCATCGGTGTAGGCTCCGACTTTTTCAAAATTACGCTGCCACGACAGGTACGATGTTGTTCCTCGTTCCCGCGGCAGTACACATCGCTGTGTGTGAAGACGCAGGAGCGAGGAACATCACCTTACCTGCCGCTGGCGGCTATACGGAAGGAAGAAGGTGGGCGGGATGTTTACATCCTGCTCATCTCCGCCCCTCCGCTTTGATTGGCCGCCTGCCGTGTGACGTC
This sequence comes from Anomaloglossus baeobatrachus, assembly GCF_048569485.1. Classification (NCBI taxonomy): domain Eukaryota; kingdom Metazoa; phylum Chordata; class Amphibia; order Anura; family Aromobatidae; genus Anomaloglossus; species Anomaloglossus baeobatrachus. Next base: position 101,333,887 of record NC_134356.1, on the reverse strand, counting down.
GCTGTGGCGTTGTACGTCCCGCCCCCTTAGGAAGGAGGCGGGACGCCGGCCAAAGCGACGTCGCAGGACAGGTGAGTGCACGTGAAGCTGGCATAGCGATAATGTTCGCTACGCCAGGAATCACAAGATATCGCTGCTGCGACGGGGGCGGGGACAATCGCGTGCGACATCGCAGCATCGGCTTGCGATGTCGCAACATGCAAAGCCCGCCTTAGTGTACTCTGTTTCAATGGCAAGGATATCTTCAAATGTGGGGTTTGCAATGGCCATTATCTTATTAAGTTTTTGAATACGGAACATTAGGGAGTTTGAGTGTGTATTTCTATCTTTTGTCGACATTTCTCTTATGTCCGCTAATCTGAACACACCTAGATGGGCACAACTAGCACACCCACCAAATACATATGTGCCCAGTAAGTAGGTGCCATTATCGCCAGGTTGAGGGCTCTTCAGGTTAAGGACTAGTGGATTACAGTTAAGCCTAATTTCTTCATTAGTCTCTAATGTTTTTCAGCAATATTGAATTATTGAATCACCTTTGTGATCCCGAGGGCCTGTCTGTGCGCCCAGCAGACAGGTGATCCCCGGGGCTGGTGTGCACTCAGGGATGGGATTCAGCCGGTTCTGTCCGTTTCTGGAGAACCGGTTGTTAAAATAGCAGCCGGTTCCCATAACCGGCAAGAAACAGCTTTGGCGATCCGGTTCCCTGTATTCATTTGTGTTTGTGTCTCTTTAAGACTCTAGCACAAATGAATCCCCGTACCTCCGCGCCGCACTTTCTGGTTCAGTGCAGCCTGTCTGCTCCCTGACCCGGCGTGCAGCGACGCGATGACGCTGCAGACAGGTCACGGCAGTGAGAGGAGGGAGCTCCTCCTCCTGCCGTCTGTCAGCTTCAGCGTGCCTACAGAGTGCCGCAGAGGAGGACGGGAGACACAAGAGAGGCCGCCGCTGCTTGGAGCAGGTAAGCGCTCGGTGAGCCGAAGATGCAGGGAGAGGGGCCGCATAAGATGGGAACTATGGGCCCCCCACCACCTGTTTGCTGGGCACACGGGCCCCCCACCACCTGTCTGCTGGACACACAGGCCCCCCCACCACCTGTCTGCTGGGCACATGGGTCCACTCACCACCTGTCCGCTGGGCACATGGGCCCCCTCAACACCTTTCCGCTGGGCACATGGGCTCCCTCAACACCTGTCCGCTGGTCACATGGGCCACCTCCAAATGTCCGCTGGGCACACGGGCCCCCACCACCTGTCCGTTAGGCAAGAACACCTGTCCGCTGGGCACACAAGCCCCCACCACCTCTTCGCTGGGCACACGGGCACCTATCACCTGTCTGCTTGGCAAGATTACCTGTCCGCTAGACGTACACGAGCCCCCCAACACTTGTCTGCTGGGCACACACGTTGCCATCACCTGTCCATTTGGCAAGATTTCCTGTCTTCTGTGCACACGGGCTTCCATCACCTATCTGCTGGAGGAAAACGGACCACCAACCTTTCCATTGGGCACACGGGCCCCCATCACGTGTCCACAATGGAAGATCATCTGTCCTCTGGGCAACCGGGCCCCTACCACTTGTCAGCTGGGCGCACGGGCCCCCACCACATGTCTGCTAGGGGCATATACCCTCACTATATGTCAGATAGGCATGATCACCTGTTAACTGGGAACACGGGTTCCCACCACTTGTTCGCTGGGCGCTTGGGACCCTACAACATGTTCACTGGGGGCACGGGGCCCCACTACCTGTCCGCTAGGCAAGATCACCTGTCCGCCCAGCACACAGGCTCCCACCACCTGTGTACTGGGCATACGGGTCACCATCACCTGTCCACTGGGGGCATAGGGCCCCCTCCACCTGTCTGCTGGAGGCACACTGGCCCGCACCACCTGTCTGCTAAGGAAGATCACCTGTCCACTGGGCACACATGCCCCCACTACCTGTTCGCTGGGCACAAGTTCCCCCACTACCTGTCCGCTAGGCATACAGGCCACCATCACCTGTCTGATGGGCAAACGGGCCCCCACCACCTGCTTCCTGGAGGTACACACTACCTGTCTACTTGGGGCACATGGGCCCCCACCACTTGTCCACTAGGCAAGATCACCTGTCCGCTGGGCACAAGGACCCCCACAACCTTTCTGCTGGGCAAACGGGCCACCACCACCTTTCTGCTGGGCACACAGCCCCCACCACTGGTACGCTGGTCACACGGGCCCCCACCACCTTTTCGCTGGGCACACGGGCCCCCACCACCTTTCCGCTAGGCAAGATAACCTGTCCACTGGAGGCACACAGGCCCCCCACCACCTGTCTGCTGGTCACACGGGTTCCTATCATCTGTCCATTAGGCAAGATCACCTGTCCGCTGGGGGCACAATGGCTCCCACCACCTGTCCGCTGGGCAAACGGGCCCCCATCACCTGTCCGTTAGGCAAGATCACCTGTCCGCTGGGGCACAATGGCTCCCACCACCTGTCCGCTGGGCACACGGGCCCCCACCACCTGTCTGCTGGGCACACGAGTCCTTACCATATGTCAGCTGGGCATGAGGGTCACACAGGATCCCACCACCGATGAGCTAAGCACAGGGGCCCCTATCACCTCTCCACTAGACAATATCACCTGCTCGCTGGGGGCATATGGACTCCCACCATCTGTCCGCTGAGCACATAGGCCCTCATTAGCTGTCCGCTAGGAAGGCTCACCTGTCTGTTGGTCACACAAGCCACCATCACCTGTTCGCTGGGTACACTGGCACCCACCACCAGTCTGCTGGGCTCACGGGTCCCCATTACTTGTCCACTGGGCACATGGGCTTCCACCACTTGTCCACTGGGCACACGGGCCCCCATCACCTATCCGTTACATACATGGGCCCCCACCACCTTTTCACTGGGTACATGGGCCCAGCAGACAGGTTGTCTTTGGGACCCATGTATGCGCATAGCAAACAGATGGTCCCTCGGGCCCGTCTGTGCACCTAGTAGGGGGTCTTCTGTGCGCCCAGCAGACAGGTGGTCCCTGCGGCCCGTCTGTGCGCCCAAAAGACAGGTGATCCCTGGGGCCCATCTTTGCGCCCAGCAGACAGGTGGTCCCTTTAGCCTGTCTGTGCGCCCAGCAGACAGGTGATCCCTGAGGCCTGTCTGTGCGCCCAGCAGACAGGTGGTCCCTGCGGCCCGTCTGTGCGCCCAAAAGACAGGTGATCCCTGGGGCCCATCTTTGCGCCCAGCAGTCAGGTGGTCCCTTTAGCCTGTCTGTGCGCCCAGCAGACAGGTGATCCCTGAGGCCTGTCTGTGCGCCCAGCAGACAAGTGATCCTTAGGGTCCATTTGTGCTCCAGCAAACAGGTGATCCCTGGGACCCGTCTGAGCGCCCAGGAGACAGGTCATCCCTGGGACCCGTCTGTGCAGCAAAAATCTAAGTGATCCCGGGGGCCGTCTGTGCTCCCAGCAGAGAGGTGAGAGATGGGGCCTGTCTGTGCACCCAGCAGCAAGTGATCTCTGGGACCCGTCTGTGCGCCCAGCAGACAGATGATCCCTTGGGCCCGTTTGAGCTCCCAGCGGACAAGAGATGCCAGGGGTCCGTGTGTGCGCCCAGCAGACACAACTGATCTCTAGGGCTCTTCTGAGCGCCCACCAGACAGGTGATACCCAGCTAACAAGTGATCGTAGGGACCCGTCTGTGCGCCTAGCATAGAGATGATCCCTTGGTCCCGTCGTGTGCCCAGCAGAGAGTTGATCCCTTGGGCCCATCTATGCTCCCAGCACACAGGTAACCCCTGGGGCACCTTGGTACGCCCAACGGACTGGTGATCCTTGAAGCCCATCACTGCTACCAGCAGAGTGATCCTGAGGGCCTGTCTGTGCGCCCAGCAGACAGGTGATCCCCGGGGCTGGTGTGTACCCAGCAGACAGGTGAATCCTTAGACCCGTCTGTGCGCTCAGTAGACAGATGATCCCTGGGTCTGTCTGTGCCCCCAGCAGATAGGTAATCCCTGGGTCCTGTCTGTGCGCTCAGCAGACAGGTAGGTGATTCCTGGGGCCCTTCTCTGCGCCCAGCATACAGGTGATCCATAGGGCCTGTCTGTGCACCCAGCAGACAGGTGAATCCTTAGACCGTCTGTGCGCTCAGCAGACAGATGATCCCTGGGTCTGTCTGTGCCCCCAGCAGATAGGTAATCCCTGGGGCCTGTCTGTGCGCTCAGCAGACAGGTAGGTGATTCCTGGGGCCCTTCTCTGCGCCCAGCATACAGGTGATCCATGGGGCCTGTCTGTGCGCCCAGCAGAAAGGTGAATCTTTAGACCTGTCTGTGCGCCTAGTAGAGAGGTGATCTCTGGGGCCAGTCTGTGCTCCCAGCAGACAGGTGATCCCTGAGGCCCATCTGTGTGCCCAGCAGAGAGGTGATGCCTGGGGTCCATCTGTGTGCCTAGGAGACAGGTGATCCCTGGGTCTTGTGAGAGCCCAGTAGACAGGTGGTGATCCCTGGGGCCAGTGAGCTCCCAGCAAATAGGTAGGTGATCCCAGGGGCCCGTCTGTGCGATCAGCAGACAGGTGATCTCTGGGGCCCGTCTGTGCGCTCAGCAAACAGGTAATGCATGGGTCCTGTCTGTGGGCTCAGCAGACAGGTGAGTCATGGGACCCATCTGTGTGCCCAGCAGAGAGGTGATCCCTGGGGCCCATCTGTGCTCCCAGCAGTCAGGTGATCTCTGGGGCCCGTCTGTGCTCCCAGCAGTCAGGTGATCCCTGGGGCCCGTCTGTGCACCCAAAAGACAGATGATTCTTGAAGCCCGTCTGTGCGCCCAAAAGACAGATGTTCCCTAGGACCCATGTGTGCACCCAGCAGACAGGTGATCTCTGGAGCCCACCTGTGCTCCCAGCAGACAGGTGATCCCAAGGGCCCATCTGTGCGCCCAGCAGACAGGTGGTCTTTGGGACCCATCTATCTGCCTTGCAGACAGGTGGTTCCTGGGGCTCATCGGTGCGCTCAGTAGACAGGTTGTCCCTGGGGAACGTCTGTGCGCCCACCAGACAGGTGGTCTTTGAGACTCTTCTATGCGCCTTGCAGACAGGTGGTCCCTGGGGCCCGTCTGTACGCACAGCACACGGGTGGTCTTTGGGACCCATCTATGCGCCTGGCAGACAGGTGGTTCCTGAGCCCGTCTGTGAGCCCAACAGATAGGTGGTCCATGGGGGTGTAACACCTGCCTGGATAAACAGACTCAGGTAGGATGTAATGGACAGACTAGAGGGAAGCCCCTCACCAAGCTGGACCCCAGAACCCTGAAACCCTGAAACCCTTTAACCCCTATACAGGGATTTGGAATTACACAGGGAACTGGAGATCTCTACCCGTGGAAGGCTGCAGTCCGATGAGAGGGGTCGTCAGGCAGGGTCAAACCAGGAACAGCAGAACAGGGACAGAATCGGCAGGCAAAGGCGTAAACAGAAAACGTAGCAGTGGTCAGATCCGGGGCGGGCAGCGAGGTACAAAACAGCAGGCAGAAGGGTAGTCAACAACAAGCAAGTTAGCGCACAAAACAAACAGCACATGAGCCAGAATCAGAACTATCTCTGGCAAAGGCCAGCAGACAGGAGGGTAATAAGAAGGGTGTGGTGTCTTCCGATTAGCTGTAGCTGAATGATGGTACTTCAGCTGGGAGACACCCGCCACCTACAGTCAGCCAGCGGTACTGCAGATCCCAAGATAACCCACCCCAGTGGATGATTGGAGCCTGCGCCCACCGGTGCTGCTGGCATCGACTCCTCTCCCATCACCAGCACCATCCACGGCAGGAACACTGCGTCGCCTGGTGATTGGAGCAGAAGTCGCTGGAGCAAACTCCGGCGGTGACGTAACAGGGTGCCATCTGTGCTCCCAGCAGACCGGTGATTCCTGGGGCCTATCTGTGGGTCTAGCAGACAGGTGATACCTGTGACCCGTCTGGGCTCCCAACAGACAGGTAGGTGATCCCTGGAGCACTTGTCCGCCCAAAAGAAAAGTCTGTGATCTTTGGGGCATGTGTACATTCAGTATGTAAGTGATCCCTGTGGCTCGTGCACACACGGGCACACCACCTGTCCGCTGGGTGTACATGGGACCCTATCATCTGTCTGGTGGTGGCAAACGGGCCCTCAGCACCTGTCCCCTGGGCACACGGACCCACATTACCTGTCCTCTGGGCACACGGGACCCCGTCACCTGTCCGCTAGGCAATATCACCTGTCTGCTGGGCACACGGTCCCCCACCACTGGTCCTCTGGGCATACAAACCCCCTCCACCTATTCGATGACTGGCTCCCCACCACCTGTGTGCTGGGCACACGGGCCCCCCCACCACCTGTCTGCTGGACACACGGGTTCCCCCACCACCTGTCTGCTGGGCACACGGGCCCCCCCACCACCTGTCTCCTGGGCACATGGGTCCACTCACCACCTGTCCGCTGGACACATGGGCCACCTCCAAATGTAAACTGGGTACACGGGCCCCCCACCACCTGCCTGCTGGGCACACGGGCCCCCCACCACCTGTCTGCTGGGCATACGGGACCGCCACCACCTGTCTGCTGGGCACACTGGCCCGCCACCACCTATCCGCTGGGCTCACGGGTGCCCTTACCACCTGTCTGCTGGACACATGGGCGCCCTCAGCACCTGTTTGCTGAGGGCATAGGGGCCCCCCACCACATGTCTGCTAGGCAAAATTACCTGTCCACTCGCTGGGCATACGAGCCCTCATTATCTGACTGATGGGCTCATGGGCCCCACCATCTGTCCGCTGGGCACACGGGCCCCCACCACCTGTCCGCTGGGAACACAGGACCCCGGGCCCCCACCATCTGTCCGCTGGGCACATGGGCCTCTCACCACCTATCCGCTGGACACACGGGCCCCCTCACCACCTGTCGCTGGCCACCATCACTTGTCCACTAGGCAATATCACCTGTCCGCTGGGCACATGGGCCACCACCACCTTTTCCCTGGGCACACGGACCCCCACCACTGGTCCGATGGGCACATGGCCCCCCACCACTTGTCTGCTGGGCACACGGGCCTCCACCACCTGTTCGTTGGGCACACGGGCCGCCACCACTTCTCTGCTAGGCAAGATCACATTTCTGCTGGGGGCACACGGGGCCCCCACCGCCTGTCTGCTGGGCATACGGGACCGCCACCACCTGTCTGCTGGGCACACTGGCCCGCCACCACCTATCCGCTGGGCTCACGGGTGCCCTTACTACCTGTCTGCTGGGCACATGGGCGCCCTCAGCACCTGTTTGCTGAGGGCATAGGGGCCCCCCACCACATGTCTGCAAGGCAAAATTACCTGTCCACTTGCTGGGCATACGAGCCCTCATTATCTGACTGATGGGCTCATGGGCCCCACCATCTGTCCGCTGGGCACACGGGCCCCCACCACCTGTCCGCTGGGCACACAGGCCCCCGGGCCCCCACCATCTGTCCGCTGGGCACATGGGCCCCTCACCACCTATCCGCTGGACACACGGGCCCCCTCACCACCTGTCGCTGGCCACCATCACTTGTCCACTAGGCAATATCACCTGTCTGCTGGGCACATGGGCCACCACCACCTTTTCCCTGGGCACACGGACCCCCACCACCGGTCCGATGGGCACATGGCCCCCCACCACTTGTCTGCTGGGCACACGGGCCTCCAACCACCTGTTCGTTGGGCACACGGGCCGCCACCACTTCTCTGCTAGGCAAGATCACATTTCTGCTGGGGGCACACGGGGCCCCCACCGCCTGTCTGCTGGGCACACGGGTTCCTATCACCTGTCCATTAGGCAAGATGACCTGTCCTCTGGGCACATGGGCTCCCACTACCTGTCGACTAGAGGCACAAGGGCCACACCACCTGTCCACTAGGCACAAGGATCCCCACCACCTGTCTGCTGGGCACATGAGCCTCCACCACCTGTTCGCTGGGCACACAGGTCCCCACCACCTGTCCGCTGGGCACATGGGCTTCCACCACCTGTCCACTGGGCACACGGGCCCCCACCACCTGTCTGTTGCGCACACAGACAAGTGATCGCAGGGAACCATCTGTGCGCCCAGTATACAGATGACCCCCTGGGGCCCTCCTGTGTGCCCAGCAGACAGATGATTCTTGGGGACCGTCTGTGCGCCCAGCAGACAGGTGATTCCTGGGGACCTTCTATGAACCCAGCAGACAGGTGATCCCTGGGGGCCATCTGTGCTCCCAGTAGAGATGTGATCCCTGGGGTCCGTCTATGCTCCCAGCACACAGAAAATCCCTGGGGCACCTTAGTGCGCCCAACGGATAGGTGATCCTTGGGGCCCGTCTGTGGACCTAGCAGACAGGTGATCCCTGGGTCTCCCCTGTGCACCCAGCAGACAGGTGATCCATGGGGCCAGTGTTCCAGGCAAGGTGTGGAAAACAGGAAATGGCAGCCATCCACGTGTATGATCTGAAAACTGAATGGCAAATCGACATATTTCCCACAATCCCTTGTCAAGAGGTTAATTAAGTATTTAATGGAAAGGCGCTCCTCAACAGTCCCCCCTAAATACTTTATTAACCTACTGACCCTACTCCTAACCCATCAGTCTCCAATACCTGGCTGCAACTCTTTTCTTTTTGCTGCCCGCTATACGAGCAATGCTAAGCCTTTGCCCCCAGGGGAACAGACTTCGATTGGAGCCTGATGTACTCGCCCTACTCTGACTGCCTAGCTGGGGACTGTGAAAGACTGAAGGAGGCCTAGCTGTGCTATAGCTACAGAATAACTAACCTCCTGAGCTAGGAAAGTGGGAACTGACGTTTCTACTCCTTTCTCGATCATGCTCCTTACACAGGAAAAACACAACAAACAAGAATAGCTACAACAATTAAGACAACAAGGACCACTATGGCTATCTCAGCTAGCCATCTCTGCCATCCCTTCATCCATGAAAAGTATTGGTCCCAGGGATCTTCTACACATGAATTTCTTTTTAATTCTTTCTGTAGAGAAGCTAGCTTTTTTATGGCTACTATAACCTTCCTGGTGGGAGCCGTATTATCTGGAATGTAGGTACAATACGCGGACTTCACCCTTTTACAAACACCTCCTTTCTCTGCCACTATCATGTCAAGGGCCATTCTGTTTTGAAACGCCATTATTGATGTAGGGCCTAGCTGGTCTGCCAAACCTTGAAGGGCTTCTCTAGTGTAATTGACAAATCTTTGTTGGTTATAGTAGATGTAATTGATCCAGTCTACATTTTTATTTATGGTCACTAGAGGTAGTATGAATGATTCAAAACCTGCTTTGACTTGATCTTTGGCTTTAAATTCTTCTGGTACCCCCCTTGGGACCCCTATAACATCGATATAAACATGGGGGTCAAAACTGCCTTTGGGTTCGAGATTTGTCTCTCTTTTTGTTCTGCGTAGATCTTCTGAGGTTAGGGCTTCTTCACCTTCTGATGCTATATAGAAGGGCATTATGGCTTTGGCTAGTGTGCATTCCCCCATCCATTCACCTTCTAAATGAGTTCTAATCTTCATGTCCCCACATATCCAGAAGACATCTGAAATGGACAGGATCTACTTGACCAGGTCCTCTCTGGTGGCATTACTATATCTACTGCAATATAACTTTGTGAAATTATCCACAAATTTGTTAGGTGTGTCTGTGACTATGGGGTACTTCTTTTTCCAGTTTTCACAATTTAATTAACTAAGGGATTTATTAGTGAACAGACTCAGGAAACATTTTTCCACATCTGGGGGGAGATCTAGAGGGACAGATCCTAGGTGGGGTCTCGCCACTGCACAGACAAAACAATTTGACTTATATTGATTGGCAGTATATTTCATCCACTTCAACCATAAGTTGGTCTTAGTGTACCCTGTTTCAACGGCAAGGATATCTTCAATTGTGGGGTTTGCAATGGCCATCATCTTATTAAGTTTTTGAATACGGAACATTAGGGAGTTTGAGTGTGTATTTCTATCTTTTGTCGACATTTCTCTTATATCCGCTAATCTCAACACACCTAGATGGGCACAACTAGCACACCCACCAAATACATATGTGCCCAGTAAGTAGGTGCCATTATCGCCAGGTTGAGGGCTCTCCAGGATAAGGACTAGTGGATTACAGTTAAGCCTAATTTCTTCATTAGTCTCTAATGTCTTTCAGCATTCAATACCTTTGTGATCCCGAGGGCCTGTCTGTGCGCCCAGCAGACAGGTGATCCCGGGGTAGATGTGCACCCAGCAGACAGGTGGTCATCTTTGGGACCAGTGGGCGCCCAGCAGACAGGTTGTGATCCCTGTGGCTAGTGAGCTCACAGCAAATAGGTAGGTGATCCCTGGGGCCTGTCTGTGCACCCAGCAGAATGGTGATCCCGACGGCTGGTGTGCACCCAGCAGACAGGTGGTCATCTTTGGGGCCAGTGGGCGCCCAGCAAACAGGTAGGTGATTCCTGGGGCCCTTCTCTGCGCCCAGCAGACAGGTGATCACTGGGTCCCCTCTGTGCACCCATGGACCACCTATCTCTTGGGCTTACAGATGGGCCCCAGGGACAACCTGTCTGCTGGGCGCACAGACAGGCCCCAGGGATCACCTGTCTACTGGACTCACAGACGGACTCAGGGATCACCTACCTGTCTGCTTGACGCCCACTGGCCCCAAAGATCATGTGACCTGTCTGCTGGGAGCACAGATGGGCCACAAGGATCACCTGTCTGCAGGGTGCACAAAGGGGTCCCAGGGATCACCTACCTGTCGGCTTGGCGCTCACTGGACCCAAAGATGAGCACTGTCTGCTGGTTGCACAACGGCCCCAGGGATCACCTGTCTGCTTGACTCACTGACGGGCGCCAGGGATCACCTACCTGTCTGCTTGGCTCCCACTGGCCCCAAAGATGACTGTCTGCTAGAATCACAGACGGGACCCAAGGATCACCTGTCTTCAGGGCGCACAGATGGGCCCCCAGGGATCACCTGTCTGATGGGCGCATAGACGGACCCCAGGAATCATCTGTCTGCTAGACACACAGACGGGTCCCTGGGAACACTTGTCTGCTGGGTGCACAGACAGGCACCATTGATCACCTGTCTTTTGGGTGCACAGACGAGACTCAGGGATCACCTGTCTGCTGGGCGCACAGACGGGCCCGAGGGATTACCTGTCTGCTGGGCGCACAGACGGGCCCCCGGGATCACTTACCTGTCTGCTTGGCGCCTACTCGCCCCAAAGATGACCACCTGTCTGCTAGGATCACAGGCGGGCATGATTGATCACCTGTCTTTTGGGTGCACAGACGAGACTCAGGGATCACCTGTCTGCTGGGCACGCAGACGGGCCCGAGGGATTATCTGTCTGCTGGGTGCACAGACGGGCCCCAGGGATCACTTGTCTGCTGGGTGCATAGACGGACCCCAGGGATCACCTGTCTTTTGGGTGCACAGACGGGACCCAGGGATCACCTGTCTTCAGGGCGCACAGATGGGCCCCCAGGGATCACCTGTCTGCTGGGAGCACAGACTGGCATCAGAGACCACCTCTCTCCTGGGCGCACAGATGGGTCCCAGGATTCACCTGTCTGCTGGGCGCATATACGGACCCCAGGAATCATCTGTCTGATAGACGCACAGACAAGTCCCTGGGAACACCTGTTAGCTGGGTGCACAGACGGGCAGCAGGGATCACTTACCTGTCTGCTTGGCGCCTACTGGCCCCAAAGATGACCACCTGTCTGCTAGGATCACAGACGGGCACCATTGATCACCTGTCTTTTTGGGTGCACAGACGAGACTCAGGGATCACCTGTCTGCTGGGCACGCAGACGGGCCTGAGGGATTATCTGTCTGCTGGGTGCACAGACGGGCCCCAGGGATCACTTGTCTGCTGGGTGCATAGACGGACCCCAGGGATCACCTGTCTTTTGGGTGCACAGACGGGACCCAGGGATCACCTGTCTTCAGGGCGCACAGATGGGCCCCCAGGGATCACCTGTCTGCTGGGAGCACAGACTGGCATCAGAGACCACCTCTCTCCTGGGCACACAGATGGGTCCCAGGATTCACCTGTCTGCTGGGCGCATATACGGACCCCAGGAATCATCTGTCTGATAGACGCACAGACAAGTCCCTGGGAACACCTGTCTGCTAGGATCACAGACGGGCACCATTGATCACCTGTCTTTTGGGTGCACAGACGAGACTCAGGGATCACCTGTCTGCTGGGCGCACAGACGGGCCCGAGGGATTACCTGTCTGCTGAGCGCACAGACGGGCCACAGGGATCACTTGTCTGCTGGGTGCACAGACAGGCACCATTGATCACCTGTCTTTTGGGTGCACAGACGAGACTCAGGGATCACCTGTCTGCTGGGCGCACAGACGGGCTCGAGGGATTACCTGTCTGCTGGGCGCACAGATGGGCCCCCGGGATCACTTACCTGTCTGCTTGGCGCCTACTCGCCCCAAAGATGACCACCTGTCTGCTAGGATCACAGACGGGCATGATTGATCACCTGTCTTTTGGGTGCACAGACGAGACTCAGGGATCACCTGTCTGCTGGGCGCGCAGACGGGCCCGAGGGATTACCTGTCTGCTGGGTGCACAGACGGGCGCCAGGGATCACTTGTCTGCTGGGTGCACAGACGGGCCCCAGGGACCACCTGTCTTTTGGGTGCACAGATGAGACGCAGGGATCACCTGTCTGCTGGGAGCACAGACGGGCCCAAGGGATCATCTGTCTGCTGGGCGCACAGATGACCGCAGGGACTACTTGTCTGCTGGGAGCACAGACCGCCCCAGGGATCATTTATCTTTTTGGCGCACAGACGGCTCTCAGGGACCACCTGTCTCCTGAGTGCTCAGACTGGCCCCAGAGATCACCTGTCTGCTGGGAGCACAAATGGACCTTAGGGATCACTTGTTTGCTGGGCGCACAGACGGGCCCCAGGGATCATCTGTCTGCTGGGAGCACAGATGGGCCCCCAGGCATCATCTGTCTGCTGGGAGCACAGACTGGCCCCAGAAACCACCTCTCCCCTGGGAGCACAGATGGGTCACAGGATTCACCTGTCTGCTGGGCGCATAGACGGACCCCAGGAATCATCTGTCTGCTAGACGCACAGACGGGTCCCTGGGAACATTTGTTAGCTGGGTGCACAGACGGGCACCATTGATCACCTGTCTTTTGGGTGCACAGTCGAGACTCAGTGATCACCTGTCTGCTGGGTGCACAGACGGGCCCGAGGGATTACCTGTCTGCTGGGCGCACAGACGGACCCCAGGGATCATCTGTCTGCTGGATGCACAGACGGGCTAAAAGGATCACCTGTCTGCTGGGAGCACAGATGGGCCCCCAGGGATTACCTCTCTGCTGGGAGCACAGACTGGCCCCAGAGACCACCTCTCTCCTGGGCGCACGGATGGGTCCGAGGATTCACCTGTCTGCTGGGCGCATAGACGGACCCCAGGAATCATCTGTCTGCTAGATGCACAGACGGGTCCCTGGGAACACTTGTTAGCTGGGTGCACAGACGGGCACCATTGATCACCTGTCTTTTGGGTGCACAGACGAGACTCAGTGATCACCTGTCTGCTGGGCGCACAGACGGGCCTGAGGGATTACCTGTCTGCTGGGCGCACAGATGGGCCCCAGGGATCACTTACTTGTCTGCTTGGCGCCTACTGGCCCCAAAGATGACTACCTATCTGCTGGGTGCACAGACGGGCACCATTGATCACCTGTCTTTTGGGTGCACAGACGAGACTCAGGGATCACCTGTCTACTGGGCGCACAGACGGGCCCGAGGGATTACCTGTCTGCTGAGAGCACAGACGGGCCCCAGGGATCACTTATCTGCTGGGTGCGCAGATGGGCACCATTGATCACCTGTCTTTTGGGTGCACAGACGAGACTTCGGGATCACCTGTCTGCTGGGTGCACAGATGGACTCCAGGAATCATCTGTCTGCTAGACGCACAGACGGGTCCCTGGGAACACTTGTCTGCTGGGTGCACAGACAGGCACCATTGATCACCTGTCTTTTGGGTGCACAGACGAGACTCAGGGATCAACTGTCTGCTGGGCGCACAGACGGGCCTGAGGGATTACCTGTTTGCTGGGCGCACAGGTGGGCCCCAGGGATCACTTGTCTGCTGGGTGCACAGACGGGCACCATTGATCACCTGTCTTTTGGGTGCACAGACGAGACTCAGGGATCATCTGTCTGCTGGGCGCGCAGACGGGCCCGAGGGATTACCTGTCTGCTAGGTGCACAGACGGGCCCCAGGGATCACCAGTCTGCTGAGAGGACAGACGGGCCCAAGAGATCATCTGTCTGCTAGGCGCACAGACGACCGCAGGGACTACTTGTCTGCTGGGGGCACAGACGGACGGCTCCCAGGGACCACCTGTCTCCTGGGCGCTCAGACTGGCCCCAGAGATCACCTGTCTGCTGGGAGCACAAATGGACCTTAGGGACCATCTGTCTGCTAGGCGCATAGATGGGTCCCAAAGACCACCATCTGTCTGCTGGGCCCATGTGCCCAGTGAACAGGTGGTGGGGGCCCGTGTGCGCAACGGACAGGTGGTGGGGGCCCGTGTGCCCAGTGGACAGGTGGTGAAAGCCCATGTGCCCCGCGGACAGGTGGTGGGGGGACCTGTGTGCCCAGCGAACACATGATGGTGGCTTGTGTGACCAACAGACAAGTGATCTTGCCTAGCGGACAGGTGATGAGGGCCTGAGTGCCCAGCGAACCGGTGGTGGGGGCTCGTGGGGACCGTTTGCCCAACGGACAGGTGGTGGGAGCCCATGTGCCCAGCAGACAGGTGGTGGGGGCCCTTGTGCCCAGCGGACAGGTGATGGGGCCCGTGTGCCCCCAGTCGACAGGTGGTGGGAGCCCATGTGCCCAGAGGACAGGTCATCTTGCCTATTGGACAGGGGATAGGAACCCATGTGCCCAGCAGACAGGTGGTGGGGGGCCCGTGTGCCCCAAGCAGAAAGGTGATCTTACCTAGCGGACAAGTGGTGGGGGCCCATGTGCCCAACGAAACGGTGGTGGGGTCTGTGTGCCCAGCGGACAAATGGTGGGGGGCCATGTGCCCAGCGGACCGGTGGTGGGGTCCGTGTGCTCAGCGGAAAGGTGGTGGTGGCCCATGTGCCCAGCTGACAGGTGATATTGCCTAGTGGAGAAGTAGTGGTGGTACGTCTGCCCAGCGGACAAGTGGTGGGGGCCCGTGTGCCCAACGAACAGGTGGTGGGGGCTCGTGTGCCAGTGGACAGGTGGTGGGGGCCCTTGTGCCCAGGGTACCAGTGTGCCCAGCGAACACATGATAGTAGCTTGTGTGACCAATAGACAAGTGGACAGGTCATGAGGGCCTGTGTGCCCAGAGAACAGGTGGTGAAGGCTCGTGTGCCCAGCACACAAGTGGTGGGGACTGTTTGCCCAACAAACAGGTGGTGGGGGCCTATGTGCCCAGAAGACAGGTGGTGGGGGCTCTTGTACCCAGCAGACAGGTGGTGGGGTCCCTTGTGCCCAGCGGACAAATGGTGGGGGGCCATGTGCTCAGCGGACTGGTGGTGGGGTCTGTGTGCCCGGCGGAAAGGTGGTGGTGGCCCATGTGCCCAGCGGACAGGTGGTGGGGGCCCTTGTGCCCAGCGGACCGGTGGTGGGGGTCCGTGTGCCCAGCGGAAAGGTGATCTTGCCTAGTTGAGAAACGGTGGGGGCACTTGTGCACAGCGGACAGGTGGTGGGGACCCGTGTGCCCTGTTAACAGGTGATCATGCCTAGCTCACAGATAGTGAGGATATGTGCCCCTAGTGGACATGTGATGGGGGCCCGTTTGCCAAGATGAAGTGGTAACGGTCTGTGTGCACAGCAAACAGGTAATCTTCCCTAGTGGACAGGTTATTTGAGCCCGTGTGCCGAGAGGACAGGTAATCTTGCCTAATAGACAACTGATAGCAACCTGTGTGCCCAGCAGACAGGTGGTGGGGGGCCCGTGTACAGTACCGGACAGGTGATTTTGCCAAGCAGACAGGTGGTGGGGGCACGTGTGTCTACTGGACAGGTGGTAGGGGCCCGTGTGCCCATCGGACAGATGGTGGGGGTCCGTGTGCCCAACGGACAGATGGTGAAGACCCATGTGCCCAGTGGACAGATGGTTGGGGCCATGTGCCCAGAGGACAGAGAGTGGGGGCTCATATGCCCAGCTGACAGTTGATCTTGCCTATCGGACAGGTGGTGGGTGGACTGTGTGAGAGGTGATCTCTGGGGCCAGTCTGTGCTGCCAGCAGACAGGTGATCACTGGGACTCGTCTGTGATTTCAGCAGACAGGTGATCCTTGTGACCAGTCTGGGCGGTCGGAAGACAGGTGATCCTTGGGGCCCGTTTGTGCTCCAAGCAGATAGGTGGTCATCTTTGGGGCAAGTGGGCGCCAAGCAGACAGGTAGGTGATCACTGGGGCCCATATGTGGTCTCATCAGACAGGTGTACCCTGGGTCCCCTCTGTGCACCCCGGAGACAGATGATCCATGGGGTCCATATGTGCAGACAGGTGCTCCCTGTGTTCGTCTGTGCCCCCAACAGACAGGTAATCCAAGGGGTTCGTCTGTGCACCCAGCAGACAGGGGAATCCAGGGACAGTCTGTGCGCCCTGCAGAGAGGTGATCTCTGGGGCCAGTCTGTACTCCCAGCAGACAAGTGATCCCTGGGGCCCGTCCGTGCTCCCAGCAGACAGGTGATCCCTGGGACCCGTCTGTGCGCTCGGCAGACAGGTGATCCCTGGGGCCCGTTTGTGCTCCAAACAGACAAGTGGTCATCTTTGGGGCCATTGGGCGCCAAGCAGACAGGTAGGTGATCCCTGGGGCCCATCTGTGACCCATCAGACAGGTGTAATCTGGGTCCCCTCTGTACACCCAGCAGACAGGTTCTCCCTGGGGCTCGTCTGTGTACCCAGCAGACAGGTGAATGCTGGGACAGTCTGTGCTCCCTACAGAGAAGTGATCTCTGAGGCCAGTCTGTGCTCCCAGCACACAGGTGATGCCAGGGGCCCGACTGTGCTCCCAGCAGACAGGTGGTGATCTTTGGGGCCAGTGGACGACAAACAGACAGGTAGAGAATCCCTGGGGCCCGTCTGTGAGCCCAGTAGACAGGTGATCTCTGGGGCCGGTGTGCAACCAGCAGACAGATGATCATCTTTGGGTCCAGTGAGCACCAAGCAAACAGGAAGTTGATCTTTGGGGCCTTTCTGTGGGCCCAACACCCTTTCTCAACAGTAAGGACTTATTCAATTAAGCCTAATTTCTTCATTAACTAAAGAATGTATGTCTGGAACACCAATGGTGTGAACAGGGTGCAAGACTCAAAAATATACAACTAAACAATAGGATAAAGAGTTGCACACCAGTCACAATGTATAGGGGAATAATGAAAAGCATAACTGCTATATGAATACTAGACTGAAAAATACAATGGACTATCTGAAATAAGTGAAAAACATGAAAATGGTATCTGCATAACTGCTATGAAAAATAGAAATGAGAGATATTTAGCCATTGTATTGATCAATGCAAAGGAGCCCCAAAACCAAACGCCAAGGTAATCTCTATTTTTGGGGTCCCTAACCTATGTGTAACCTCACCTGCAGTTAAAAAACTTGCTCTGTATGGGAAGCAAGGGACCAAGCTATATATGTGTGAAATAAGAGACATGGCTATGGGTGGGGCAGGGTTCTCAGACAAAAAGTGCATACTAACTAAAGAATGTATGTCTGGAACACCAATGGTGTGAACAGGGTGCAAGACTCAAAAATATACAACTAAACAATAGGATAAAGAGTTGCACACCAGTCACAATGTATAGGGGAATAATGAAAAGCATAACTGCTATATGAATACTAGACTGAAAAATACAATGGACTATCTGAAATAAGTGAAAAACATGAAAATGGTATCTGCATAACTGCTATGAAAAATAGAAATGAGAGATATTTAGCCATTGTATTGATCAATGCAAAGGAGCCCCAAAACCAAACGCCAAGGTAATCTCTATTTTTGGGGTCCCTAACCTATGTGTAACCTCACCTGCAGTTAAAAAACTTGCTCTGTATGGGAAGCAAGGGACCAAGCTATATATGTGTGAAATAAGAGACATGGCTATGGGTGGGGCAGGGTTCTCAGACAAAAAGTGCATACTAACTAAAGAATGTATGTCTGGAACACCAATGGTGTGAACAGGGTGCAAGACTCAAAAATATACAACTAAACAATAGGATAAAGAGTTGCACACCAGTCACAATGTATAGGGGAATAATGAAAAGCATAACTGCTATATGAATACTAGACTGAAAAATACAATGGACTATCTGAAATAAGTGAAAAACATGAAAATGATATCTGCATAACTGCTATGAAAAATAGAAATGAGAGATATTTAGCCATTGTATTGATCAATGCAAATTTTTCAGTCTAGTTTGTCTGAGAACCCTGCCCCACCCATAGCCATGTCTCTTATTTCACACATATATAGCTTGGTCCCTTGCTTCCCATACAGAGCAAGTTTTTTAACTGCAGGTGAGGTTACACATAGGTTAGGGACCCCAAAAATAGAGATTACCTTGGCGTTTGGTTTTGGGGCTCCTTTGCATTGATCAATACAATGGCTAAATATCTCTCATTTCTATTTTTCATAGCAGTTATGCAGATACCATTTTCATGTTTTTCACTTATTTCAGATAGTCCATTGTATTTTTCAGTCTAGTATTCATATAGCAGTTATGCTTTTCATTATTCCCCTATACATTGTGACTGGTGTGCAACTCTTTATCCTATTGTTTAATTTCTTCATTAGTCTCTGATGTCTTTCAGCATTCAAAGCCTTTGTGAAAACATCTGCTGTGATATCTTCAGTTGGACAATATTCTAATTTGAGGATTCTTTGTTCCTGATGATCCCTCAAGAAATGATACTTCACATCAATTTGCTTGGTTCTTGGGTTAACTCTTTCCATCTGAGCAAGAACAAGACATCCTTGATTGTCCTCATTTATTTTTGTTGGTTCCAACTGTGGTTGTCCTAGGTCTGTTAGAAATTGTCTTAACTCGCATGTGCTGCTTCAACATATTCAGTTTCTGCTATCGAAATAGTTACTATAGATTGATTTTTACTAGTCCAACTAATTGGTCCGCCTGAGAGAAAGAAAAGATGGCAACTGGTAGATTTCTTGCCAGTTGGATCTCCAGCCCAATCTGCATCAACGTATTCAGTTAAAGTGCATTTTTCACTTTTAGGTAGTTTCAGTTTAACGTTGCTAGTGTCTTTCAAATATCGTATTACTCTCTTCACGGCATTCCAATCCCTTTTATTTGGTTTTGACACTTTTCTACTCAGAATTCCTACTGCTGCTGTGATGTCTGTCCTTGCAAAGGTTGCTAGATACAGTAATGTTCCCTTTGCCGTTCTGTACTCTTCATCATTTGGTAACATATTTTGCTCACTATTCTTCTCTCTAAGATTGGTTTCTAATTGGTTTCCATTGGAGACTTTACTGTTTTTGCATCCTTCAATCCAAATGTTTCAATTATGTCTTGAATCATGTGATTTTGATTAAGTAGGAAACTTCCATCTTGTTCTCTTTCTATCTGTATTCCTAGGTGCTGTTTCACATTTCCGAAGTCGTTGATTTTGAAATGTTGATTCCGAATTTTTAATATGTCCT
Organism: Anomaloglossus baeobatrachus; assembly: GCF_048569485.1. NCBI lineage: Eukaryota > Metazoa > Chordata > Amphibia > Anura > Aromobatidae > Anomaloglossus > Anomaloglossus baeobatrachus. The sequence goes on along the minus strand of NC_134356.1, from coordinate 101,314,163 downwards.
CTATATCCCTTTCTTTTTCAAAACAAACTAAAATATCATGAACATATATGAGTGCATAGATCCATCTGTCCATCAGTCTGTTTGTGTAAAGGTAAGGATCAGCTTTTCTTCTTTGAAATTTTTCAGTTGTGGGCACTTCTGTGATTTTATCATTCCACGCTTTAGCAGCATGTTTTAAACCGTATATACTTTTCTGTAGTTTACAAACCATGTTTGGGTTACTTTCATCTTTGAATCCTGGAGAATGTCTTAAGTAGTTTTCTATTTCGTGTCTTGTGAATTCACCTCCAATATCACTTCTAATGACAATTGGCTTCCTCTGAAACTTGTTATTCAACTTTGTCACATAGTCTACTATTTTATTGAAAACTTCACTTTTGTTCTTGATCAAGTATGTGACTGTATTTTGAGTACTCATCTATAAAAGTCACTATATATGTTTCATTATTGTGTCTAGATGATATAATTGTTTATCTGCCTTGACATTGGTTATTATCTTTTTTCCCGCTAGGATTGTACATTCATCATCTTTGAATTTTACAGTAAGTCCTTTAGCTGTTAGACATTTTACAGATAACAATCCTCCTTCTAATCCTGGAACATATCACACATCCTGTACAAGTATGTTTGAATCATGTCCAAACTTATTAGAACATTTTAGCATTCCTTGTCCAATACCTTCCGCAGTTATTTTGCTCCCATCTGCAAGATAAATGGCTTCCTTCTTTTTTAAATCAAGTTCAGTAAAGAAACTTTAATTACTCGTCATATGACATGTTGCTCCTGAGTCAATAAACCAACCTGATGATTATTTCTGATCAGTTACTTTAAATGTGCCATTCCTATTATTTACACAAATCAAAAATTGTGTTTTTAACCTTCTGTGTATTCTCTTTATGGAGTAATTTCTGTTGTCCTGCTTTCCATATAGTACAGTCTTTGTTTAAATGTCCTTTTTTCTTACAACTGAAACATTATCTCTTTATTATAGGGTCTCTTTGGTTCTGTAGCTTTAAGAGCATTTCCAGCATCTTTGTCAGTAGAATCATTTGTTTGCTCTTTCCTTCTTTGATATTCATCTATGAGTCTGGTCTTCACAAACTCTAATGTGATGTCTGTTTCAGGTCTTGTCTCTAGTGCATTTGTTAAAGCAGTGAATGAATCCGGTAAACTGCACAATAATATTGCTGCTACATGGCTTACCTTCATATCTTCACCAATTGATCTGAGCTGTGATATCACCTCCATCATAGAGAATATATGCTTCTGCATGTCATTGTCTGCACTCAGGCTCATACTGTAAAACTTTCCTAGCAGAAATAACTTGTGATTAAAGCTGGGTCTTTAATGTAGCTTTTTTAATGCTTCCCACAATCCCTTTGGTGCATCATGATTCCTTATGTGAATTAATTGAGAATCTTCCACTGATAGGCTAATAGTAGCTCTTGCTTGCCTATTTTTCTTATCCCATGTCTATTATCATTGGGTCTATCTGTAGTGATTACTTCCCATAAATCATCTTCAGACAATAACATCTCCACTTTGAACTTCCATAACTGATAGTTCTCATTCTTCAGCTTAGCTACTGTGAGTTTTGGCTCTGTGATACTCATCATCTTTATCTTGTCTTACTTGTTTGGAGAAAATTGTTGTGAAGAATTCTTCTGCATTCACCAGGGTCTTTCTTGGCTTTCTGGTGTCCTGGGTGTCTGGGGTCCTCGGTGCCTGGTATCCTGTGTGCCTGGTATCCTGGGTGCCTGGGACCATAACCTGTTGCAAAGCTTCTAGCTTACAAGTTGCAGAAAAAACTTCACAGAGCAGATTACATGGGATAACAAGCTTTTACTTCTCAGAACATGAAGTAAATATGCACAGGTAAAATATATCTTTGTACCGTGTTAGCCAGTAGAGATAAAAAATTGTTTAAAAGAACTGAAGTCCTCAGTGGTTGATACCTTTTTAATGGCTTACTGAAAAGATGGTAATAATAGCAAGCTTTCGAGACTACTCAGGTCTCTTCATCAGGCATGGTATAACACAAAATCTGAAGAGTCACATATTTATACACAACAGGACATAGAATAGTGCAGTAAAAAAAAAACAAAAAAAACAAGTAATATGAAAGTTATATTTCATATAACTTGGTTTTTTTTTTACTGCACTATTCTATGTCCTGTTGTGTATAAATATGTGACTCTTCAGATTTTGTGTTATACCATGCCTGATGAAGAGACCTGAGTAGTCTCGAAAGCTTGCTATTATTACCATCTTTTCAGTTAGCCATTAAAAAGGTATCAAACACTGAGGACTTCAGTTCTTTTAAGTAAATATGCACAGTCATTCAACACTACACCAGGAAGAGGAAAAACCAGGAAGTACAAAAGACTCATTTTTTACAATACAGTGAGTAAGGAAACTTGACACAACATCGCCATCTACTGTTAAATCAGCATAATGTCCTCTTTCACACAAAGAAGACCTCAACTGTTGCATATACCAACATCTATGTGCATTCAAAAGACAGATGATTCTTGGGGCCTGTCTGTGCGCCCAAAAGATAAATGATCACTAGGACCCATTTGTGCACCCAGCAGACAGGTGAACCCTGGACTCCGTCTGTGCGCCCAGCAAACAAGTTGGTCCCTGGGGACCATCTGTGTACCCAACAAATATGTGATCCCTGGGTATCTGTGTGCCCAGCAGACAGGTGATCCCTTGGGCCCGTCTTAGCATCCAGGAGACAGGTGATCCCTGGGGCCCGTCTGAGCGCCCAGGAGACAGGTGATCCCTGGGGCCCGTCTGAGCGCTCAGGAGACAGGCGTTCCCTGGGGCCCGTCTGAGCACTCAGCAGACATGTGATCCCTGGGACCCGTCTGTGCGCCCAGCGGACAAGTGATCTCTTGGGCCGTCTGTGCTCCCTGCAGGCAGGTGATCCCAGGGGTCCGTCTGTGCGTCCATCAGACACAATTGATCTGTGGGGCTCTTCTGTGCGCCCAGCAGACAGGTGATGTCTCAACCTGTCTGTGCACCCAGCTAACAAGTAATCGCAGCATACAGATCCCTTGGGCCCGTCTGTGTGCTCTGCAGAGAGGTGATCCCTGGGGCGCCCAGTAGACAGGTGATGATCCCTGGGGCCTGTGAGCTCCCAACAAATATGTGGTGATCCCTGGGGCCCGTTTGTGCGCCCAGCAGACAGGTAATCCCTGGGGCCCATCTGTTCGCTCAAAAGACAGGTGATCCTTGGAGCCTGTCTGTGCGCCCAGCAGACAGGTGATCAATGGGGCCCGTTTCTGCACCCAGCAGACATGTGTTTCCAGGGACCCGTCTGTGCGCCTATCAGAGAGGTGATCCCTGGGGTCCGTCTGTGCGCCCGGCAGACAGGTTGTCTCTGGCGCCCATCTGTAAGCCCAACAGATAGGTGGTCCACGGGGCTCGTCTGTGCTCCCAGCAAACAGGTGATCGATGGGGCCTATCTGTGCGCCCAGCAGACAGGTGATCCCTGGGGCCCATCTGTGTGCCTAGCAGACAGGTGATCCCTGCTGCCTGTCTGTGTACAAAGCAGACAGGTGATCCCTGGGGCCCAGGAGATAGTTGATCCTTGGAGCACTTGTCCGCCCAAAAGACAAGTTCGTGATCTTTGGGGCAAATGTACACGCAGTAGATAAGTGATCCCTGGGGCCCGTCTGCGCCCGGGTTCACACCACCTGTCTGCTAGGTGTACACGAGACCCTATCATCTGTCTAGTGGTGGCACAGAGGCCCTCACCACCTGTTCGCTGGGCACACGGGCACCCACCACCTGTCCGGTGGGTACACGGGCCCCCACCACCTGTCCGCTAGGCAAGATCACCTGTCCATTGAGCACAAGGGTCCCCACCAGCTGTCCTCTGAGCACACGGGCACCCAGCACCTGTCCTCTGGGCACACGAGACCCCACCACCTGTCCGCTAGGCAAGATCACCTGTCCATTGGGCACACGGACCCACATCATCTGTCTGCTGTGCACGGGACCCCCACCACTTGTCCGCTGGGCATACGGACCCCCACTATATGTTCGCTGGCAAATGGGCCCCACCACATGTCCGCTGGACACACTTGCCCCCACCAGCAGTAGGCTAGATAAGATCAACTGTCCACTGGGCATAAGGGCCCCATCACCTGTCTGCTGGGCACACGGGTCCCCACCACCTGTCCGCTGGGCAAACGGTCCGCCACCACTGGTCCGCTGGACACATGGACCCTTCACCACCTGTCTCCTGGGCACACGGGGCCCGTCACCATCTGTCTGCTGAGGGTACAGGAGACCCCCACCACCTATCCGCTAGACAAGATCAACTGTTCTCTGCTAAGCAAGATCACCTTTCTGCTGGATGCACACGGGCCCCCCACCACCTGTCTGCTGGGCACACGGAATCCTATCACCTGTCCATTAGGCAAGATGACCTGTCCTCTGGGAACATGGGCTCTCACCACCTGTCGACTGGGGGCACATGGGCCCCACCACCTGTTCGTTGGGCAAACTGTCCCCACAACTTGTGTGCTGGGCACACGAACCCCCACCACCTGTTCGCTGGGCCCACAAGCCCTCATCACCTGTCCGCTAGGCAAGATCACTTTTCTGTTGGTCACACAAGTCACCATCATGTGTTTGCTGGGCACACTGGTACCCACCACCTGTCCGCTGGGCACACAGGTCCCCACCACCTGTCCGCTGGGCACACGGGCCCCCATCAACTGTTCGTTGCGCACACGGGCCCCCATCACCTGTTCACTGGGCACATGGGTCCAGCAGGCAAGTGGTCTTTGAGACCCATCTATGCGCCTAGCAGACAGATGATCCCTGAGGCCCGTCTATGCACCCAGCAGACAGGTAGTCCCTGGGGCCCGCCTCTGCGCCCAGCAAACATGTGGTCCTTGGTGCCCGTCTGTGCACCCAAAAGACATGTGATCAATGAGGGCTGTCTGTGCACCCAGCAGACAAGTGATCGCAGGGACCCATCTGTGCGCCCAGTATACAGATGACCCCTGGGGCCCTCCTGTGTGCCCAGCAGACAGGTGATCCGTGGGGACCGTCTGTGCGCCCAGCAGACAGGTGATTCCTGGGGACCTTCTATGCACCCAGCAGACAGGTGATCCCCGGGGGCCATCTGTGCTCCCAGTAGAGATTTGATCCCTGGATCCCGTCTATGCTCCCAGCACACAGGAAATCCCTGGGGTACCTTAGTGCGCCCAACAAACAGGCGATCCTTGGGGCCTGTCTGTGGACCCAGCAGACAGGTGATCCCTGGGTGTCCCCTGTGCACCCAGCAGACAGGTGATCCATGGAGCCCCTCTGTGCACTCAGCAGAAAGGTGACCTCTGGGGCCCGCTTGTGCGCACAGCAAACAGGTGATCCCTAGGGTCCATCTGTGCGCCCAACAGACAGGTGATCCCTGGGGCCCGTCTGAGTTCCCAGGAGACAGGTGGTCCATGGGACTCGTCTGTGCACCCAGTAGACAAGTTGGTCCCTGGGGCCCATCTGTGCACCAAAAAGATAAGTGAGTCCTGGGGCTGTCTGTACTCCCAGCATACAGGTGATTCCTGGGAGCTCGTTTGTGCGCCCAGCAGACAGTTGATCCCTGGGGTTCGTGTGCGCCCAGTAGAAAGGTGGTGATCCCTGGGGCCAGTGTTCCAGACAAGGTGTGGAAAAAAGGAAATGGCAGCCATCCATGTGTATAATCTAAAAACTGAAAGGCAAATCGACATATTTCCCACAATCCCTTGTCAAGAGGTTAATTAAGTATTTAATGGAAAGGCTCTCCTCAACAGTCACCCCTAAATACTTTATTAACCTTCTGACCCTACTCCTAACCCATCAGTCTCCAATACCTGGCTGCAACTCTTTTCTTTTTGCTGCCCGCTATACGAGCAATGCTAAGCCTTTGCCCCCAGGGGAACAGACTTCGATTGGAGCCTGATGTACTCGCCCTACTCTGACTGCCTAGCTGGGGACTGTGAAAGACTACAGAATAACTAACCTCCTGAGCTAGGAAAGTGGGAACTGACGTTTCTACTCCTTTCTCAATCATCTTCCTTACACAGGAAAAACACAACAAACAACAATAGCTACAACAATTAAGACAACAAGGACCACTATGGCTATCTCAGCTAGCCATCTCTGCCATCCCTTCATCCATGAAAAGTATTGGTCCCAGGGATCTTCTACACCTGAATTTCTTTTTAATTCTTTCTGTAGAGAAGCTAGTTTTTTTATGGCTACCATAACCTTCCCGGTGGGACCCGTATTATCTGGAATGTAGGTACAATACGCGGACTTCACCCTTTTACAAACACCTCCTTTCTCTGCCACTATCATGTCAAGGGCCATCCTGTTTTGAAACGCCATTATTGATGTAGGGCCTAGCTGGTCTGCCAAACCTTGAAGGGCTTCTCTAGTGTAATTGACAAATCTTTGTTGGTTATAGTAGATGTAATTGATCCAGTCTATATTTTTATTTATGGTCACTAGAGGTAGTTTGAATGATTCAAAACCTGCTTTGACTTGATTCCTGGCTTTAAATTCTTCTGGTACCCCCCTTGGGACCCCTATAACATCGATATAAACATGGGGTTGAAAACTGCCTTTGGGTTCGGGATTTGTCTCTCTTTTTGTTCTGCGTAGATCTTCTGAGGTTAGGGCTTCTTCACCTTCTGCAGCTATATAGAAGGGCATTATGGCTTTGGCTAGTGTGCATTCCCCCATCCATTCACCTTCTAAATGAGTTCTAATCTTCATGTCCCCACATATCCAGAAGACATCTGAAATGGACTGGGTCTACTTGACCAGGTCCTCTCTGGTGGCATTACTATATCTACTGCAATATAACTTTGTGAAATTACCCACAAATTTGTTCCCCTCAGTGTTAGTATAACAGGTGTATTTTCCCGGATTTACGGTGATGCCTTGACCCTGGTTAGGTGTGTCTGTGACTATGGGGTACTTCTTTTTCCAGTTTTCACAATTTAATTCACTAAGGGATTTATTAGTGAAAAGACTCAGGAAACATTTTTCCACATCTGGTGGCAGATCTAGAGGAACAGATCCTAGGTCGGGGTCTCGCCACTGCACAGACAAAACAATTTGACTTATTATATTGATTGGCGGTATATTTCATCCACTTCAACCATAAGTTGGTCTTAGTGTACCCTGTTTCAACGGCAAGGATATCTTAAATTGTGGGGTTTGCAATGGCCATCATCTTATTAAGTTTTTGAATACGGAACATTAGGGAGTTTGAGTGTGTATTTCTAGCTTTTGTCGACATTTCTCTTATATCCGCTAATCTGAACACACGTAGATGGGCACAACTAGCACACCCACCAAATACATATGTGCCCAGTAAGTAGGTGCCATTATTGCCAGGTTGAGGGCTCTCCAGGATAAGGACTAGTCGATTACAGTTAAGCCTAATTTCTTCATTAGTCTCTAATGTCTTCCAGCATTCAATACCTTTGTGATCCCGAGGGCCTGTATGTGTGCCCAGCAGACAGGTGATCCCCGGGGCTGATGTGCACCCAGCAGACAGGTGGTCATCTTTGGGACCAGTGGGCGCCCAGCAGACACGTTGTGATCCCTGTGGCCAGTGAGCTCACAGCAAATAGGTAGTTGATCCCTGGGGTCCGTCTGTGCACCCAGCAGAATGGTGATCCCGACGGCTGGTGTGCACCCAGCAGACAGGTGGTCATCTTTGGGGCCAGTGGGTGCCCAGCAAACAGGTAGGTGATTCCTGGGGCCCTTCTCTGCGCCCAGCAGACAGGTGATCACTGGGTCCCCTCTGTGCACCCATGGACCACCTATCTCTTGGGCTTACAGATGTGCCCCAGGGACAACCTGTCTGCTGGGTGCACAGACAGGACCCAGGGATCATCGGTCTACTGGGCTCACAGACAGAATCAGGGTTTACCTACCTGTCTGCTTGACGCCCACTGGCCCCAAAGATCACGTGACCTGTCTGCTGGGAGCACAGATGGGCCACAAGGATCACCTTTTTGCTGGTAGCACAGACTGGCCCAGAGATCACCTGTCTGCTGGGAGCACAGATGGGCCCCAGGGATCACCTTTTTGCTGGGAGCACAGACTGGCCCAGAGATCACCTGTCTGCTGGGAGCACAGATGGGCCCCAGGGATCACCTTTTTGCTGGGAGCACAGACTGGCCCAGAGATCACCTCTCTGAGGGTGCACAGATGAGCTCCAGGGATCACCTACCTATATCTTGGGAACTCACTGGCCCCAGGAATCACCACCTGTCTGTCTACTGGGTGCACACGAGCTGCAGGGATCAACTGTCTGCTTGGCGCACAGACGAAGACAGGGAGCACCTGTCTGCTGGGCGCACAGATGGACCCCATGGATCACCTGTCTCCTGGGTGCACAGAGGGGACCCAGGGCCTGTCTGCTGGGACCACAGACGGGCCCCAGGGATCACCTACCTGTCTGCTTGGCGCTCACTGGACCCAAAGATGAGCACTGTCTGCTGGTTGCACATTGGCCCCAGGGATTGAGGGATTGAGTCTCCTTGACTCACAGACGGGCCCCCCACCACCTGTCTGCTGGGCACACGGGACCCCCACCACCTGTCTGCTGGACACACGGGCCCCCCCACCACCTGTCTGCTGGGCACATCGGTCCACTCACCTCCTGTCCGCTGGGCACATGGGCCCCCTCAACACCTGTCCACTGGGCACATGGGCCACCTCCAAATGTCCACTGGGTACAGGGGCCCCCACCACCTGGCTGCTGGGCACACGGGCCCCCCACCACCTGTCTGCTGAGCATACGGGACCGCGCCACCAACTGTCTGCTGGGAACACTGGCCCGCCACCACCTATCCGCTCGGCACACGGGCCCCCTCACCAATAGTCCGCTGGGCTCACGGGTGCCCTTACCACTTGTCTGCTGGGCACATGGGCCCCCTCAGCACCTGTTTGCTGAGGGCATAGGGGCCCCCCACCACCTGTCTGCTAGACAAGATTACCTGTCCACTCGCTGGGCATACAAGCCCCTATTATCTGACTGATGGGCACATGGGCCCCACCATCTGTCCGCTGGGCACACGGGCACTCACCATCTGTCCGCTGGGCACACAGGCCCCCGGGACCCCACCACCTGTCCGCTGGGCACACGGGCCCCTCACCACCTATCCGCTGGGCACACGGGCCCCCTCACCACCTGTCGCTGGGCACACGGGCTCCATCTCCACTTGTCTGCAAGGGGCACAGGGACCCCCCACCACCTGTCTGCTAGGCAAGATCTCTTGTCTGCTGGGCACACAGTCCACCCACCACCTGTCCGCTAGGCAAGATCAACTGTCCGCTGGGCATATGGGTCCCACCATCTGTCCACGGGGCACACAGGCCTTCACCATCTGTCCTCTGTGCACACGGGCCCCCACCATCTCTCTGATGGGCACACGGGCCCCCACCACCTGTCCACTGGGCTCACGTGCCCCCACCACCTGTCTGCTTGGCAAAATCACCTGTCCGCTAGAGGTACACGGGCCCCCCACCACCTGTCTGCTGGGCACACAGGTTGCTATCAGCTGTCCATTAGGCAAGATTACCTGTCCTCTGGGCACACGGGCTCGCATCACCTGTCCACTAGGGAAGATTACCTGTTTGCCCAGATGACAAGTGTTAAGGGTCTGTGTGCACAGCAAACGGGCCCCCATCACATGTCCGCTAGGGGCACATACCCTCACTGTGAGCTAGGCATGATCACCTGTAAACTGGGCACATGGCTTCCCACCACCTGTCCGCTGGGCGTTTGGGACCCTAACAAATGTTCACTGGGGACACGGGCCCCTACTACCTGACTGCTAGGCAAGATCACCTTTACGCTGGTCACAAAGTCTCTCACCACCTGTGTACTGGGCATTCGGGCCCCCACCACCTGTCCACTGGGGACACACGGGCCCCCACCACCTGTTTGTTGGGAACACGGGCCTCCACCACTTGTCCACTGGGCAAGATCACCTGTCCGCTGGGGGCACATGGGTCCCCCACCACCTGTCTGCTGGGGGCACATGGGCCCCCCACCACCTGTCTGCTGGGGGCACACAGGCACCACCACCTTGTCCGCTGGGCACACAGGCCCTCATCATCTGTCCGCTAGGCAAGATCACTTGTCTGTTGGTCACACAAGCCACCATTATGTGTTCACTGGGCAAACTGGTACCCTGGGGACACGGGCCCCCACCACCTGTTCGTAGGGCACACGGGCCCCCACACCTGTCCGCTAGGCAAGATCTCCTGTCCTCTGGGAGCACACGGGCCTCCACCACCTGTTTTCTGGGCACACGGGTTCCTATCACCTGTCCATTAGGCAAGATAACCTGTCCGCTGGGCACATGAGCTCCCACCACCTGTCGACTGTGGGCACAAGGGGGCCCCACCACCTGTCCTCTGGGCACACAGGCCCTTACCACTTGTCCGCTGGGCACACGCGCCGCCACCTCTTGTCCACTAGGCAATATTACCTGTCCACTGGGCACATGGGCCACCACCACCTTCACACTGGGCACACGGACAACCGGTCCGCTGGGCACATGGCCCTCCACCACTTGTTTGCTGGGCACATGGGCCTCCACCACCTGTTCGTTGGGCACACGGGCCCCCACCACTTCTCTGCTAGGCAAGATCACCTTTCTGCTGGGGGCACACGGGCCCCCATCACCTGTCTGCTGGGCACACGGGTTCCTTTCACCTGTCCATTAGGCAAGACGACCTGTCCTTTGGGCACATGGGCTCCCACCACCTGTCGACTGTGGGCACAAGGGCCCCACCACCTGTCCGCTGGGCACAAGGACCCCTACCACCTGTCTGCTGGGCACATAGGCCCCCACCACCTGTTCGTTAGGCAAACGGTCCCCACCACTTGTGTGCTGGGCACACGAGCCCCCACCACCTGTTCGTTAGGCAAACGGTCCCCACCACTTGTGTGCTGGGCACACGAGCCCCCACCACCTGTTCGCTGGGCACACAGGCCCTCATCACCTGTACGCTAGGCAAGATCACTTGTCTGTTGGTCACACAAACCACCATCATGTGTTTGCTGGGCACACTGGTACCCACCACCTGTCCACTGGGTACAAGGTCCCCCACCACCTGTCCGTTACGCACACGGGCCCCCATCACCTGTTCACTGGGCACACGGGCCCAGCAGACAGGTAGTCTTTGCACCCATCTATGCGCCTACCAGGCAGATGGTCCCTGAGGCCCGTTTATGCACCCAGCAGACAGGTGGTCCCTGGGGCCCGCCTCTGCGTCCAGCAGACAGGTTGTGCTTGGTGCCCGTCTGTGCGCCCAAAAGACATGTGATCAATGAGGCCTGTCTGTGCACCCAACAGACAAGTGATCGCAGGGAACCATTTGTGCGCCCAGTATACAGATGACCCCTGGGGCCCTCCTGTGTGCCCAGCAGACAGTGGGGACCGTCTGTGCGCCCAGCAGACAGGTGATTCCTGGGGACCTTCTATGCACCCAGCAGACAGGTGATCCCTGGGGGCCATCTGTGCTCCCAGTAGAGATATGATTCCTGGGGCCCGTCTATGCTCCCAGCACACAGGAAATCCCTGGGGCACCTTAGTGCGCCCAACGGACAGGTGATCCTTGGGGCCCGTCTGTGAACCCAGCAGACAGGTGATCCCTGGTTCTCCCCTGTGCACCCAGCAGACAGGTGATCTATGGGGCCCGTCTATGCACTCAGCAGAAAGGTGATCTCTGGGGCCCGTTTGTGCGCACAGCAAACAGGTGATTCCTAGTGTCTATCTGTGCGCACAGCAGACAGGTGATCTCTGGGGCCCGTCTGAGCACCCAGGAGACAGGTGGTCCCTGGGACTCGTCTGTGCACCGAGTAGACAAGTTGGTCCCTGGGGCCCATCTGTGCACCAAAAAGATAAGTGAGTCCTGGGGCTGTCTGTACTCCCAGTATACAGGTGATTCCTGGGAACTCGTGTGCGCCCAGTAGACAGGTGGTGATCCCTGGGGCCAGTGTTCCAGGCAAGGTGTGGAAAACAGGAAATGGCAGCCATCCATGTGTATGATCTAAAAACTGAAAGGCAAATCGACATATTTCCCACAATCCCTTGTCAAGAGGTTAATTAAGTATGTAATGGAAAGGCTCTCCTCAACAGTCCCCCCTAAATACTTTATTAACCTTCTGACCCTACTCCTAACCCATCAGTCTCCAATACCTGTCTGCAACTCTTTTCTTTTTGCTGCCCGCTATACGAGCAATGCTAAGCCTTTGCCCCCAGGGGAACAGACTTCGATTGGAGCCTGATGTACTCGCCCTACTCTGACTGCCTAGCTGGGCACTGTGAAAGACTGAAGGAGGCCTAACTGTGCTATATCTACAGAATAACTAACCTCCTGAGCTAGGAAAGTGGGAACTGACAGTTCTACTCCTTTCTCAATCTTCCTCCTTACACAGGAAAAAACACAACAAACAACAATAGCTACAACAATTAAGACAACAAGGACCACTATGGCTATCTGAGCTAGCCATCTCTGCCATCCCTTCATCTATGAAAAGTATTGGTCCCAGGGATCTTCTACACCTGAATTTCTTTTTAATTCTTTCTGTAGAGAAGCTAGCTTTTTTATGGCCACCGTAACCTTCCCGGTGGGACCCGTATTATCTGGAATATAGGTGTCGCGGGCGGAGGAGGGGACGCCGCGCTCTCCCACTGCTCGGGTCCGGCTGCCGCGGCTGCTGCGGCCTGCTGCTGCTCGGTGGCTCGAGCGATGGGCCGGATCCCGGGGACTCGAGCGGCGCTCCTCGCCCGTGAGTGAAAGGGGATTGGGTTTTGGGATAGTTTATTGTCCGTGACGCCACCCACGGTTGTGGTGATTAAGTGGACACCACCGCTGCTCTGTCTGGGGAGCCCGGGAGTGATGGTACGGAGCAGCCAGTTGTTGATTTGCCCCTCCGTGGGTAGGGGTCTTGGTGCTCCCGGGGCCCAGTGATGGGGTTGGTATGGTGGACAGGCGGGTATGGGGCCTGTGGAGGTGCAGGGGCGCAGGGGCAGCGCTGTGCCGCACGGCATGGAGGTACTCACTCAGCCAGTAAACACGACACAGTTCTCGGTAAACAAACTGCTGGTTGAACGGGTCCCTCGGACGGCTTACGGTGCTGCGGTTCCCTGCAGTTAGCGGTGACGGTCTCTTCCCTGCACCTATGTAAAGTCTTTTGGTAGCGATGGGTCCCCACCGGTTACCCACTCCTCGGCTTCAATCTGGGCCGAAGGAGCCCTACTTTGCCCGCAGGCGCTGGCCCTGGGAAACTGGTGCCCTGGCGGTGGCGGTGTCTCCCCTTCCTGGTTGGGCTGTTGCCTTCAATCGGGACTTGGTTGTTAGGAGACAGAGATCCCCTTCACTGACGGATTTGGCAAATTATGGCGACTCCTAGCCTTGCCGGGATCCGAAAGGCCCCTGCCCTGGTGCTGACTGTTCTTCGTATACTGCTCCGGTACCGCCGGGTCACTACCCGTCCGCGGTCCTTCCAGCAACCTCCAAGCAGTCCCCCTGCAGACTATCACCGCCGTCTGCTGACCTTGCTGTCACAGTCCGGGGCACACACCCGGACCAACTTCAGGCTTCCTCAACTGTTTCTTTGCTGTCGCCACTCTTACTGTCCTCCTTTACCACTTAACTGTTTACTCCTTCACTACTCTAGCTGTTCTGCCTGGTTCTCCCACCTCCAGGGCTGTGAACTCCTCGGTGGGAGGAGCCAACCGCCTGGCCCACCCCCTGGTGTGGACATCAGCCCCTGGAGGAAGGCAACACAAGGATTTTAGGTTAGCTTGGATGTTACTGCAGGGAATGTGGGGTGCATGTGATGTTGTGACCTGTGACCCCTGGCTTGCCCAGGGCGTCACATAGGTACAACACGCGGACTTTACCATTTTACAAACACCTCCTTTCTCTGCCACTATCATGTCAAGGGCCATCCTGTTTTGAAACGCCATTATTGATGTAGGGCCTAGCTGGTCTGCCAAACCTTGAATGGCTTCTCTAGTGTAATTGACAAATCTTTGTTGGTTATAGTAGATGTAATTGATCCAGTCTACATTTTTATTTATGGTCACTAGAGGTAGTTTGAATGATTCAAAACCTGCTTTGACTTGATTCCTGGCTTTAAATTCTTCAGGTACCCCCCTTGGGACCCCTATAACATCTATATAAACATGGGGGTCAAAACTGCCTTTGGGTTCGGGATGTCTCTCTTTTTGTTCTGCATAGATCTTCTGAGGTTAGGGCTTCCTCACCTTCTGCTGCTATATCTATATATTCCCCATCCATTCACCTTCTAAATGAGTTCTAATCTTCATGTCCCCACACATCCAGAAGTCATATGAAATGGACTGGGTCAAGTTGACCAGGTCCTCTCTGGTGGCATTACTATAGATCTACTGCAATATCCCTTTGTGAAATTACCCACAAATTTGTTCCCCTCAGTGTTAGTATAATAGGTGTATTTTCCTGGATATACGGTGATGCCTTGAATCGGGTTAGGTGTGTCTGTGACTATGGGGTACTTCTTTTTCCAGTTTTTACAATTTAATTCACTAAGGGATTTATTAGTGAACAGACTCAGGAAACATTTTTCCACATCTGGGGGGAGAGCTAGAGGGACAGATCCTAGGTCGGGGTCTCGCCACTGCACAGACAAAACAATTTGACTTATTATATTGATTGGCGGTATATTTCATCCACTTCAACAATAAGTTGGTCTTACTGTACCCTGTTTCAACGGCAAGGATATCTTCAATTGTGGGGTTTGCAATGGCCATCATCTTATTAAGTTTTTGAATACGGAACATTAGGGAGTTTGAGTGTGTATTTCTATCTTTTGTCGACATTTCTCTTATGTCCGCTAATCTGAACACACGTAGATGGGCACAACTAGCACACCCACCAAATACATATGTGCCCAGTAAGTAGGTGCCATTATCGCCAGGTTGAGGGCTCTCCAGGATAAGGACTAGTCGATTACAGTTAAGCCTAATTTCTTCATTAGTCTCTAATGTCTTTCAGCATTCAATACCTTTGTGATCCCGAGGGCCTGTCTGTGCGCCCAGCAAACAGGTGATCCCCGGGGCTGATGTGCACCCAGCAGACAGGTGGTCATCTTTGGGACCAGTGGGCGCCCAGCAGACAGGTTGTGATCCCTGTGGCCAGTGAGCTCACAGCAAATAGGTAGGTGATCCCTGGGGCCCGTCTGTGCACCCAGCAGAATGGTGATCCCGACGGCTGGTGTGCACCCAGCAGACAGGTGGTCATCTTTGGGGCCAGTGGGCGCCCAGCAAACAGGTAGGTGATTCCTGGGGTCCTTCTCTGCGCCCAGCAAACAGGTGATCACTGGGTCTCCGCTCTGTGCACCCATGGACCACCTATCTCTTGGGCTTACAGATGGGCCCCAGGGACAACCTGTCTGCTGGACGCACAGACAGGCCCCAGGGATCACCTGTCTACTGGGCTCACAGACGGACTCAGGGATCACCTACCTGTCTGCTTGACGCCCACTGGCCCCAAAGAACACGTGACCTGTCTGCTGGGAGCACAGATGGGCCACAAGGATCACCTGTCTGCAGGGTGCACAAAGGGGTCCCAGGGATCACCTGTCTGCTGGGAGTACAGATGGGCCCCAGGGATCACCTTTTTGCTGGGAGCACAGACTGGCCCAGAGATCACCTCTCTGCAGGGCGCACAGATGAGCTCCAGGGATCACCTACCTATTTCTTGGGAACTCACTGGCCCCAGGAATCACCACCTGTCTGTCTACTGGCTGCACACGAGCTGCAGGGATCAACTGTCTACTGGGCGCACAGACGAAGACAGGGAGCACCTGTCTGCTGGGCGCACAGATGAACCCCATGGATCACCTGTCTCCTGGGTGCACAGAGGGGACCCAGGGCCTGTCTGCTGGAACCACAGACGGGCCCCAGGGATCACCTACCTGTCTGCTTGGCGCTCACTGGACCCAAAGATGAGCACTGTCTGCTGGTTGCACAACGGCCCCAGGGATCACCTGTCTGCTTGACTCACAGACGGGCGCCAGGGATCACCTACCTGTCTGCTTGGCTCCCACTGGTCCCAAAGATGACTGTCTGCTAGGATCACAGACGGGACCCAGGGATCACCTGTCTTCAGGGCGCACAGATGGGTCCTAGGGATCACCTGTCGGCTGGGAGCACAAATGGGCCCCCAGGGATCACCTGTCTGCTGGGAGCACAGACTGGCCCCAGAGACCACCTCTCTCCTGGGTGCACAGATGGGTCCCAGGATTCACCTGTATGCTGGGCGCATATACGGACCCCAGGAATCATCTGTCTGCTAGACGCACAGACGGGTCCCTGGGAAAACCTGTTAGCTGGGTGCACAGACGGGCACCAGAGATCACTTACCTGTCTGCTTGGCGCCTACTGGCCCCAAAGATGACCACCTGTCTGCTAGGATCACAGACGGGCACCATTGATCACCTGTCTTTTGGGTGCATAGACGAGACTCAGGGATCACCTGTCTGCTGGGCGCACAGATGGGTCCCAGGATTCACCTGTCTGCTGGGCGCATAGACGGACCCCAGGAATCATCTGTCTGCTAGACGCACAGACGGGTCCCTGGGATCACTTGTCTGCTGGGTGCACAGACGGGCACCATTGATCCACCTGTCTTTTGGGTGCACAGACGAGACTCAGGGATCACCTGTCTCCTGGGCGCGCAGACGAGCCCGAGGGATTACCTGTCTGCTGGGAGCACAGATGGGCCCAAGGGATCATCTGTCTGCTGGGCGCACAGACGGGTCCCTGGGATCACTTGTCTGCTGTGTGCACAGACGGGCACCATTGATCACCTGTCTTTTGGGTGCACAGACGAGACTCAGGGATCACCTGTCTCCTGGGCGCGCAGACGAGCCCGAGGGATTACCTGTTTGCTGGGAGCACAGATGGGCCCAAGGGAACATCTGTCTGCTGGGCGCACAGACGACCGCAGGGACTACTTGTCTGCTGGGAGCACAGACGGCCCCAGGGATCATTTATCTTTTTGGCGAACAGACGGCTCTCAGGGACCACCTGTCTCCTGGGTGCTCAGACTGGCCCCAGAGATCACCTGTCTGCTGGGAGCACAAATGGACCTTAGGGATCACTTGTTTGCTGGGCGCACAGACGGGCCCCAGGGATCACCTGTCTGCTGGGAGCACAGACTTGCCCCAGAGACCACCTCTCTCCTGGGCGCACAGATGGTTCACAGGATTCACCTGTCTGCTGGGCGCATAGACGGACCCCAGGAGTCATCTGTCTGCTAGACGCACAGACGGGCACCATTGATCAACTGTCTTTTGGGTGCACAGACGAGACTCAGGGATTACCTGTCTGCTGGGTGCACAGACGGGCACCATTGATCACCTGTCTTTAGGGTGCACAACGAGACTCAGGGATCACCTGTCTGCTGGGCGCACAGATGGGCCCGAGGGATTACCTGTCTGTTGGGCGCACAGATGGGTCCTAGGATTCACCTGTCTGCTGGGCGCATAGACGGACCCCAGGAATCATCTGTCTGCTAGACGCACAGACGGGTTCCTGGGACAACTTGTCTGCTGGGTGCACAGACAGGCACCATTGATCACCTGTCTTTTGGGTGCACAGACGAGACTCAGGGATCACCTGTCTGCTGGGCGCACAGACGGGCCCAAGGGATTACCTGTCTGCTGGGTGCACAGACTGGCCCCAGGGATCACTTGTCTGCTGGGTGCACAGACGGGCACCATTGATCACCTGTCTTTTGCGTGCACAGACGAGACTCAGTGATCACCTGTCTGCTGGGCGCACAGACGGGCCTGAGGGATTACCTGTCTGCTGGGCGCACAGATGGGCCCCAGGGATCACTTACCTGTCTGCTTGGCGCCTACTGGCCCCAAAGATGACTACCTATCTGCTGGGTGCACAGACGGGCACCATTGATCACCTGTCTTTTGGGTGCACAGACGAGACTCAGGGATCACCTGTCTGCTGGGCGCACAGACGGGCCCGAGGGATTACCTGTCTGCTGAGAGCACAGACGGGCCCCAGGGATCACTTATCTGCTGGGTGCGCAGATGGGCACCATTGATCACCTGTCTTTTGGCTGCACAGACGAAACTTCGGGATCACCTGTCAGCTGGGCGCACAGATGGACTCCAGGAATCATCTGTCTGCTAGACGCACAGATGGGTCCCTGGGAACACTTGTCTGCTGGGTGCACAGACATTCACCATTGATCACCTGTCTTTTGGATGCACAGATGAGACTTAGGGATCAACTGTCTGCTGGGCGCACAGATGGGCCCGAGGGATTACCTGTTTGCTGGGCGCACAGGTGGGCCCCAGGGATCACTTGTCTGCTGGGTGCACAGACGGGCACCATTGATCACCTGTCTTTTGGGTGCACAGACGAGACTCAGGGATCATCTGTCTGCTGGGCGCGCAGACGGGCCCGAGGGATTACCTGTCTGCTGGGTGCACAGACGGGCCCCAGGGATCACCAGTCTGCTGAGAGGACAGACGGGCCCAAGAGATCATCTGTCTGCTAGGCGCACAGACGACCGCAGGGACTACTTGTCTGCTGGGAGCACAGACAGCCCCAGGTATCATTTATCTTTTTGGGGCACAGACGGACGGCTCCCAGGGACCACCTGTCTCCTGGGCGCTCAGACTGGCCCCAGAGATCACCTCTCTGCTGGGAGCACAAATGGACCTTAGGGATCACTTGTTTGCTGGACACACAGATGGGCCCCAGGGATCACCTGTCTGCTAGGCGCACAGATGGGCCCTATTGATCACCTGTCTTCGGGGCACACAGATGGGCCCCAGGGATCACCTGTCTTTTGGGCGCACAGACGGGCCCCAGGGACCATCTGTCTGCTAGGCGCATAGATGGGTCCCAAAGACCACCACCTATCTGCTGGGCCCATGTGCCCAGTGAACAGGTGGTGGGGGCCCGTGTGCGCAATGGACAGGTGGTGGGGGCCCGTGTGCCCAGTGGACAGGTGGTGAAAGCCCATGTGCCCCGCGGACAGGTGGTGGGGGGACCTGTGTGCCCAGCGAACACATGATGGTGGCTTGTGTGACCAACAGACAAGTGATCTTGCCTAGCGGACAGGTGATGAGGGCCTGAGTGCCCAGCGAACAGCTGGTGGGGGCTCGTGGGGACCGTTTGCCCAACGGACAGGTGGTGGGGGCCCATGTGCCCAGCAGACAGGTGGTGGGGGCCCTTGTGCCCAGCGGACAGGTGATGGGGCCCGTGTGCCCCCAGTCGACAGGTGGTGGGAGCCCATGTGCCCAGAGGACAGGTCATCTTGCCTATTGGACAGGGGATAGGAACCCATGTGCCCAGCAGACAGGTGGTGGGGGGCCCGTGTGCCCCAAGCAGAAAGGTGATCTTACCTAGCGGACAAGTGGTGGGGGCCCATGTGCCCAACGAAACAGTGCTGGGGGCCTGTGTGCCCAGCGGACAAATGGTGGGGGGCCATGTGCCCAGCGGACCGGTGGTGGGGTCCGTGTGCTCAGCGGAAAGGTGGTGGTGGCCCATGTGCCCAGCTGACAGGTGATATTGCCTAGTGGAGAAGTAGTGGTGGTACGTCTGCCCAGCGGACAAGTGGTGGGGGCCCGTGTGCCCAACGAACAGGTGGTGGGGGCTCGTGTGCCAATGGACAGGTGGTGGGGGCCCTTGTGCCCAGGGTACCAGTGTGCCCAGCGAACACATGATAGTAGCTTGTGTGACCAATAGACAAGTGGACAGGTGATGAGGGCCTGTGTGCCCAGAGAACAGGTGGTGAAGGCTCGTGTGCCCAGCACACAATTGGTGGGGACTGTTTGCCCAACAAACAGGTGGTGGGGGCCTATGTGCCCAGCAGACAGGTGGTGGGGGCTCTTGTGCCCAGCAGACAGGTGGTGGGGTCCCTTGTGCCCAGCGGACAGGTGGTGGGGCCTGTATGACCCCAGTCGACAGGTGGTGGGGGGCCCGTGTGCCCCAAGCAGAAAGGTGATCTTACCTAGCAGACAAGTGGTGGGGAGCCCATGTGCTCAACGATCAGGTGGTGGGGGCCCGTGTGCCCAGCGGACAAATGGTGGGGGGCCATGTGCCCAGCGGACCGGTGGTGGGGTCTGTGTGCTTGGCGGAAAGGTGGTGGTGGCCCATGTGCCCAGCGGACAGGTGGTGGGGGCCCTTGTGCCCAGCGGACCGGTGGTGGGGGTCCGTGTGCCCAGCGGAAAGGTGATCTTGCCTAGTTGAGAAACGGTGGGGGCACTTGTGCCCAGCGGACAGGTGGTGGGGACCCGTGTGCCCAGTTAACAGGTGATCATGCCTAGCTCACAGATAGTGAGGATATGTGCCCCTAGTGGACATGTGATGGGGGCCCGTTTGCCAAGATGAAGTGGTAACGGTCTGTGTGCACAGCAAACAGGTAATCTTCCCTAGTGGACAGGTGATTTGAGCCCGTGTGCCGAGAGGACAGGTAATCTTGCCTAATAGACAACTGATAGCAACCTGTGTGCCCAGCAGACAGGTGGTGGGGGGCCCGTGTACAGTAGCGGACAGGTGATTTTGCCAAGCAGACAGGTGGTGGGGGCACGTGTATCTACTGGACAGGTGGTAGGGGCCCGTGTGCCCATCGGACAGATGGTGGGGGTCCGTGTGCCCAACGGACAGATGGTGAAGACCCATGTGTCCAGTGGACAGATGGTTGGGGCCATGTGCCCAGAGGACAGAGAGTGGGGGCTCATATGCCCAGCTGACAGTTGATCTTGCCTAGCGGACAGGTGGTGGGTGGACTGTGTGAGAGGTGATCTCTGGGGCCAGTCTGTGCTGCCAGCAGACAGGTGATCACTGGGTCTCGTCTGTGATTTCAGCAGACAGGTGATCCTTGTGACCCGTCTGTGCGGTCGGAAGACAGGTGATCCTTGGGGCCCGTTTGTGCTCCAAGCAGATAGGTGGTCATCTTTGGGGCAAGTAGGCGCCAAGCAGACAGGTAGGTGATCACTGGGGCCCATATGTGGTCTCATCAGACAGGTGTACCCTGGGTCCCCTCTGTGCACCCCGGAGACAGGTGATCCATGGGGTCCATATGTGCACCCAGCAGACAGGTGCTCCCTGTGTTCGTCTGTGCCCCCAACAGACAGGTAATCCAAGGGGTTCGTCTGTGCACCCAGCAGACAGGGGAATACAGGGACAGTCTGTGCGCCCTGCAGAGAGGTGATCTCTGGGGCCAGTCTGTACTCCCAGCAGACAAGTGATCCCTGGGGCCCGTCCGTGCTCCCAGCAGACAGGTGATCCCTGGGACCCGTCTGTGCGCTCGGCAGACAGGTGATCCCTGGGGCCCGTTTGTGCTCCAAACAGACAAGTGGTCATCTTTGGGGCCATTGGGCGCCAAGCAGACAGGTAGGTGATCCCTGGGGCCCATCTGTGACCCATCAGACAGGTGTAATCTGGGTCCCCTCTGTGCACCCAGGAGACAGGTGATCCATGGGGTCCTTCTGTACACCCAGCAGACAGGTTCTCCCTGGGGCTCGTCTGTGCACCCAGCAGACAGGTGAATGCTGGGACAGTCTGTGCTCCCTGCAGAGAAGTGATCTCTGAGGCTAGTCTGTGCTCCCAGCAGACAGGTGATGCCTGGGGCCCGACTGTGCTCCCAGCAGACAGGTGGTGATCTTTGGGGCCAGTGGACGACAAACAGACAGGTAGAGAATCCCTGGGGCCCGTCTGTGAGCCCAGTAGACAGGTGATCTCTGGGGCCGGTGTGCAACCAGCAGACAAATGATCATCTTTGGGTCCAGTGAGCACCAAGCAAACAGGAAGGTGATCTTTGGGGCCTTTCTGTGGGCCCAACACCCTTTCTCAACAGTAAGGACTTATTCAATTAAGCCTAATTTCTTCATTAGTCTCTGATGTCTTTCAGCATTCAAAGCCTTTGTGAAAACATCTGCTGTGATATCTTCAGTTGGACAATATTCTATTTGAGGATTCTTTGTTCCTGGTGATCCCTCAAGAAATGATACTTCACATCAATTTGCTTGGTTCTTGGGTTAACTCTTTCCATCTGAGCAAGAACAAGACATCCTTGATTGTCCTCATTTATTTTTGTTGGTTCCAACTGTGGTTGTCCTAGGTCTGTTAGAAATTGTCTTAACTCGCATGTGCTGCTTCAACATATTCAGTTTCTGCTGACGAAATAGTTACTATAGATTGCTTTTTACTAGTCCAACTAATTGGTCCGCCTGAGAGAAAGAAAAGATGGCAACTGGTAGATTTCCTGCCAGTTGGATCTCCAGCCCAATCTGCATCAACGTATTCAGTTAAAGTGCATTTTTCACTTTTAGGTAGTTTCAGTTTAACGTTGCTAGTCCCTTTCAAATATCGTATTACTCTCTTCACGGCATTCCAATCCCTTTTATTTGGTTTTGACACTTTTCTACTCAGAATTCCTACTGCTGCTGTGATGTCTGGCCTTGCAACAGTTGCTAGATACAGTAATGTTCCCTTTGCCGTTCTGTACTCTTCATCATTTGGTAACATATTTTGCTCACTATTCTTCTCTCTAAGATTGGTTTCTAATTGGTTTCCATTGGAGACTTTACTGTTTTTGCATCCTTCACTCCAAATGTTTCAATTATGTCTTGAATCATGTGATTTTGATTAAGTAGGAAACTTCCATCTTGTTCCCTTTCTATCTGTATTCCTAGGTACTGTTTTACATTTCCCAAGTCGTTGATTTTGAAATGTTGATTCATAATTTTTAATATGTCATCTTTATCCCTTTATTTTTCAAAACAAACTAAAATATCATGAACATATATGAGTACATAGATCCATCTGTCCATCAGTCTGTTTGTGTAAAGGTAAGGATCAGCTTTTCTTCTTTGAAATTTTTCAGTTGTGGGCACTTCTGTGATTTTATTATTCCACGCTTTAGCAGCATGTTTTAAACCGTATATACTTTTCTGTAGTTTACAAACCATGTTTGGGTTACTTTCATCTTTGAATCCTGGAGAATGTCTTAAGTAGTTTTCTATTTCGTGTCTTGTGAATTCACCTCCAATATCAATTCTAATGACAATTGGCTTCCTCTGAAACTTGTTATTCAACTTTGTCACATAGTCTACTATTTTATTGAAAACTTCTCTTTTGTTCTTGATCAAGTATGTGACTGTATTTTGAGTAGTCATCTATAAAAGTCACTATATATGTTTCATTATTGTGTCTAGATGATATAATTGTTCATCTGTCTTGACATTGGTTATTATCTTTTTTCCCGCTAGGATTGTACAGTCATCATCTTTGAATTTTACAGTAAGTCCTTTAGCTGATAATCCACCTTCTAATCCCGGATCATATAACTATCCTGTACAAGTATTTTTGAATCATGTCCAAACTTATTAGAACATTTTAGCATTCCTTGTCCAATACCTTCCGCAGTTATTTTGCTCCCATCTGCAAGATAAATGGCTTCCTTCTTATTTAAATCAAGTTCAGTAAAGAAACTTTTATTACTCGTCATATGACATGTTGCTCCTGAGTCAATAAACCAACCTGATGATTATTTCTTATCAGTTACTTTAAATGTGCCATTCCTATTATTTACACGAATCAAAAATTGTGTTTTTAACCTTCTGTGTATTCTCTTTATGGAGTAATTTCTGTTGTCCTGCTTTCCATATAGTACAGTCTTTCTTTAAATGTTCTTTTTTCTTACAACTGAAACATTATGTCTTTATTATAGGGTCTCTTTGGTTCTGTAGCTTTAACAGCATTTCCAGCATCTTTGTCAGTAGAATCATTTGTTTGCTCTTTCCTTCTTTGATATTCATCTATGAGTCTGGTCTTCACAAACTCTAATGTGATGTCTGTTTCAGGTCTTGTCTCTAGTGCATTTATTAAAGCAGTGAATGAATCCGGTAAACTGCACAATAATATTGCTGCTACATGGCTTACCTTCATATCTTCACCAATTGATCTCAGCTGTGATATCACCTCCATCATAGAGAATATATGCTTCTGCATGTCATTGTCTGCACTCAGGCTCATACTGTAAAACTTTCCTAGCAGAAATAACTTGTGATTAAAGCTGGGTCTTTAATGTAGCTTTTTTAATGCTTCCCACAATCCCTTTGGTGCATCATGATTCCTTATGTGAATTAATTGAGAACCTTCCACTGATAGGCTGTAGCTCTTGCTTGCCTATTTTTCTTATCCCATGTCTATTATCATTGGGTCTATCTGTAGTGATTACTTCCCATAAATCATCTTTAGACAATAACATCTCCACTTTGAACTTCCATAACTGATAGTTCTCATTGTTCAGCTTAGCTACTGTGAGTTTTGGCTCTGTGATACTCATCATCTTTAACTGGCCTTACTTGTTTGGAGAAAATTGTTGTGAAGAATTCTTCTGCATTCACCAGGGTCTTTCTTGGCTTTCTGGTGTCCTGGGTGTCTGGTGTCCTGGGTGTCCTGGGTGTCTGGGGTCCTCGGTGCCTGGTATCCTCGGTGCCTGGGACCATAACCTGTTGCAAAGCTTCTAGCTTACAAGTTGCAGAAAAAACTTCACAGAGCAGATTACATGGGATAACAAGCTTTTACTTCTCAGAACATGAAGTAAATATGCACAGGTAAAATATATCTTTGTACCGTGTTAGCCAGTATAGATAAAAAATTGTTTACAAGAACTGAAGTCCTCAGTGGTTGATACCTTTTTAATGGCTAACTGAAAAGATGGTAATAATTGCAAGCTTTCAAGACTACTCAGGTCTCTTCATCAGGCATGGTATAACACAAAATCTGAAGAGTCACATATTTATACACAACAGGACATAGAATAGTGCAGTAAAAAAAACAAAAAAAAACAAGTAATATGAAAGTTATATTTCATATAACCTGTTTTTTTTTTACTGCACTATTCTATGTCCTGTTGTGTATAAATATATGACTCTTCAGATTTTGTGTTATACTATGCCTGATGAAGAGACCTGAGTAGTCTCGAAAGCTTGCTATTATTACTATCTTTTCAGTTAGCCATTAAAAAGGTATCAACCACTGAGGACTTCAGTTCTTTTAAGTAAATATGCACAGTCATTCAACACTACTGTTAGGGCCAGATGGACGGGCAGACCCGGGAGGTGGATCCACTGGGCCAAACTCCCCGATGAGGGAAAGGAGTCCGGTAGCCGGAGCACTTTAGGTAGCAGGACAGTCCGTGCACTGGAACACAATGGAGAAGTCCCTGGGACCACGAGGTCACTGATGGTGGTCCGGGTGACGGAGCTCAGGTTCGGAAGCCGTGATGATGTCTGGCGGGGTCCGGAACCGTTGGAGCGAGATGACGGGTCACCGCAGGGAACCGAGATGGTACGGACTGTCAGGATGGCAGATGGGCAGCGTTCGGGGTTCGAGATACAGCAGGACCGGATGGCGTTGCAGGATCGGCTCTAGAAGACAAAGAGGTAAGTATCTCACAGAACACAAGGAGACCTGACTCCTAGCTTGGGAAAACACGAAGAACAGGCCCCGCTCCCTTGGACATTAACCCCCTTTATACCCTGTACCTGTATGCATCATTTCCTGTCAGTGGACACTGGCCCTTTAAGAAAGGGTCAGTGACCGCGCGCGCGCCCTAATGCGCATGCGCGCGGCCCGGGTGCCAGAAGCCAGGGCAGGAAGCTGAGAGGAGGACGCAGCAGAGCCGGCCAGGTACTGGGAAGCCGACGGGCGCCGGGAGCGGGAACCCGGAGGCTTGGGAAGCGTGGGCACAGGAGGCTGGAGAGCGGGGAGCGTGGCAGGTGAGCCGGGGAGCGGAGCAGAGGACCCGGGGAGCGGAGCAGAGGACCCGGGGAGCGGAGCAGAGGACCCGGGGAGCGTGACAGTACCCCCCCCCCCCACGCCCCCCTCCCCGCAACCGGGACAGGAAGGCACGGATCAGAGGAGTACCCACATTCTCTCTGGGCTCCCAGGACCTATCCTCAGGACCATACCCTTCCCAGTCCACCAGGAAGAACTGTCGACCTCGTACGGTCTTCATGGCCACGATATCCCTTACCGCATAGATGTCGTCCTCAGCAATAGGAGGAGGAGCCGGACTGGCGGCAGCAGAGAAGGGACCAAGGACAACCGGCTTGAGCAGAGACACGTGGAAGGAGTTGGGTATCCTCATCGTGGCCGGGAGCTGTAGTTTGTAGGATACCTCATTGATCTTGCCGAGGACTTTAAGCGGTCCGATGTAGCGAGGTCCCAGCTTGTAGGATGGTATCTTCAGTCGGATGTATTTGGAAGCAAGCCAGACGAGATCTCCCGGAGAGAAACACGGAGGATCCAGACGTCTCTTGTCCGCGTGCCTCTTCATCCGCAGGGATGCACGTGCAAGGGAGGCCTTAACTGAGTCCCAAATGGTTGTAAAGTCACGGAGTACTGCATCAGCAGCAGGGATGTCCGAGGAAGAGGATACAGGCAATGGGACAGACGGCTGAAGTCCGTAGACGACATGGAAGGGAGAACTGGAGGAGGACTCACTGACGTGGTCGTTATGGGAGAATTCAGCCCAAGGAAGAAGCGTGGACCAATCGTCATGATGGGCGTTGACGTAGTGACGTAAGAAAGAGGTCAATATCTGATTGACCCGTTCCACTTGGCCGTTCGACTGAGGATGGTAGGCCGAAGAAAAGTCCAGAGTCACTCCCAGATGTTTACAGAGAGCCCTCCAGAAGCGGGAGGTGAACTGAGTTCCTCTGTCGGACACTATGTGTGATGGAAAGCCATGCAAGCGGAAGATGTGATGTATATAGGCGTCCGCGAGTTCCTGGGCAGAGGGCAGTCCAGCCATAGGAACGAAATGGGCCATTTTAGAGAACCGATCCACCACGACCCATATGACTGTGTGTCCGGAGGACAATGGCAAGTCCGTAATAAAGTCCATCGCTATGTGTTGCCAGGGAACTGAGGGTATAGGCAGAGGCAGAAGACGACCATATGGCAGGTGTTTGGGAGTCTTGTTCCTGGCACAGGAGGAGCAGGCAGAGACAAAAGAGTCGACGTCCGTGCGAAGAGATGGCCACCAGTAATGACGTGCAATCGCACTCCATGTTCTCTTCTGACCTGCATGACCGGCTGTTTTCGAGGCATGGCCCCAGTGTAACACTTTTTGCCTGTCAGTCTCAGAGACATAGGTCTTCCCAGGCGGTATCTGGGCCAGGGTGACAGGAGCATTAAGGAATAACGTTTGGAACTCCATTCTATGTCTGAACTGGGTGCAAAAAACCTAAAAAACATCACTATGGGGAGATAAGGTATGCACACCAGTGACTATGGAAGGGGAATACATGGAATAGCAGAAACTGCTGTGTGAATACTGACATGAAAAATTCAATAGCTATTTGTTAGAATGAAATGTGAAAAATGGAACCTGCATTACTGCCATGAATATATGAATAAAGAGAAATTTAGCTACTGAATTGATCAATGCAGAAGAGCCCCAACACTACGCCAAAGTATTTCTCTACGTTGGGGTCCCTAGCTTGTGTGTGTCCTCTCATGCAGTTAAAAAACTTACCGTGTATGGGACGCTGAGACCCAGGCTATATATGCGTATAATGTGGATTGGCAATAGGTGTGTATGGGGAGGGTTCACAAACGAAAAAACTACTAACATTAAGGAATAACGTTTGGAACTCCATTCTATGTCTGAACTGGGTGCAAAAAACCTAAAAAACATCACTATGGGGAGATAAGGTATGCACACCAGTGACTATGGAAGGGGAATACATGGAATAGCAGAAACTGCTGTGTGAATACTGACATGAAAAATTCAATAGCTATTTGTTAGAATGAAATGTGAAAAATGGAACCTGCATTACTGCCATGAATATATGAATAAAGAGAAATTTAGCTACTGAATTGATCAATGCAGAAGAGCCCCAACACTACGCCAAAGTATTTCTCTACGTTGGGGTCCCTAGCTTGTGTGTGTCCTCTCATGCAGTTAAAAAACTTACCGTGTATGGGACGCTGAGACCCAGGCTATATATGCGTATAATGTGGATTGGCAATAGGTGTGTATGGGGAGGGTTCACAAACGAAAAAACTACTAACATTAAGGAATAACGTTTGGAACTCCATTCTATGTCTGAACTGGGTGCAAAAAACCTAAAAAACATCACTATGGGGAGATAAGGTATGCACACCAGTGACTATGGAAGGGGAATACATGGAATAGCAGAAACTGCTGTGTGAATACTGACATGAAAAATTCAATAGCTATTTGTTAGAATGAAATGTGAAAAATGGAACCTGCATTACTGCCATGAATATATGAATAAAGAGAAATTTAGCTACTGAATTGATCAATGCAGAAGAGCCCCAACACTACGCCAAAGTATTTCTCTACGTTGGGGTCCCTAGCTTGTGTGTGTCCTCTCATGCAGTTAAAAAACTTACCGTGTATGGGACGCTGAGACCCAGGCTATATATGCGTATAATGTGGATTGGCAATAGGTGTGTATGGGGAGGGTTCACAAACGAAAAAACTACTAACATTAAGGAATAACGTTTGGAACTCCATTCTATGTCTGAACTGGGTGCAAAAAACCTAAAAAACATCACTATGGGGAGATAAGGTATGCACACCAGTGACTATGGAAGGGGAATACATGGAATAGCAGAAACTGCTGTGTGAATACTGACATGAAAAATTCAATAGCTATTTGTTAGAATGAAATGTGAAAAATGGAACCTGCATTACTGCCATGAATATATGAATAAAGAGAAATTTAGCTACTGAATTGATCAATGCAGAAGAGCCCCAACACTACGCCAAAGTATTTCTCTACGTTGGGGTCCCTAGCTTGTGTGTGTCCTCTCATGCAGTTAAAAAACTTACCGTGTATGGGACGCTGAGACCCAGGCTATATATGCGTATAATGTGGATTGGCAATAGGTGTGTATGGGGAGGGTTCACAAACGAAAAAACTACTAACATTAAGGAATAACGTTTGGAACTCCATTCTATGTCTGAACTGGGTGCAAAAAACCTAAAAAACATCACTATGGGGAGATAAGGTATGCACACCAGTGACTATGGAAGGGGAATACATGGTCACTGGTGTGCATACCTTATCTCCCCATAGTGATGTTTTTTAGGTTTTTTGCACCCAGTTCAGACATAGAATGGAGTTCCAAACGTTATTCCTTAATGTTAGTAGTTTTTTCGTTTGTGAACCCTCCCCATACACACCTATTGCCAATCCACATTATACGCATATATAGCCTGGGTCTCAGCGTCCCATACACGGTAAGTTTTTTAACTGCATGAGAGGACACACACAAGCTAGGGACCCCAACGTAGAGAAATACTTTGGCGTAGTGTTGGGGCTCTTCTGCATTGATCAATTCAGTAGCTAAATTTCTCTTTATTCATATATTCATGGCAGTAATGCAGGTTCCATTTTTCACATTTCATTCTAACAAATAGCTATTGAATTTTTCATGTCAGTATTCACACAGCAGTTTCTGCTATTCCATGTATTCCCCTTCCATAGTCACTGGTGTGCATACCTTATCTCCCCATAGTGATGTTTTTTAGGTTTTTTGCACCCAGTTCAGACATAGAATGGAGTTCCAAACGTTATTCCTTAATGTTAGTAGTTTTTTCGTTTGTGAACCCTCCCCATACACACCTATTGCCAATCCACATTATACGCATATATAGCCTGGGTCTCAGCGTCCCATACACGGTAAGTTTTTTAACTGCATGAGAGGACACACACAAGCTAGGGACCCCAACGTAGAGAAATACTTTGGCGTAGTGTTGGGGCTCTTCTGCATTGATCAATTCAGTAGCTAAATTTCTCTTTATTCATATATTCATGGCAGTAATGCAGGTTCCATTTTTCACATTTCATTCTAACAAATAGCTATTGAATTTTTCATGTCAGTATTCACACAGCAGTTTCTGCTATTCCATGTATTCCCCTTCCATAGTCACTGGTGTGCATACCTTATCTCCCCATAGTGATGTTTTTTAGGTTTTTTGCACCCAGTTCAGACATAGAATGGAGTTCCAAACGTTATTCCTTAATGTTAGTAGTTTTTTCGTTTGTGAACCCTCCCCATACACACCTATTGCCAATCCACATTATACGCATATATAGCCTGGGTCTCAGCGTCCCATACACGGTAAGTTTTTTAACTGCATGAGAGGACACACACAAGCTAGGGACCCCAACGTAGAGAAATACTTTGGCGTAGTGTTGGGGCTCTTCTGCATTGATCAATTCAGTAGCTAAATTTCTCTTTATTCATATATTCATGGCAGTAATGCAGGTTCCATTTTTCACATTTCATTCTAACAAATAGCTATTGAATTTTTCATGTCAGTATTCACACAGCAGTTTCTGCTATTCCATGTATTCCCCTTCCATAGTCACTGGTGTGCATACCTTATCTCCCCATAGGGTGACAGGAGCCACCGGAATGATCTTACTAGGACAGATGATGGGTTGGGATGTCTCTTCCTCCTGCTCCATGGGCATGAAAGACCTAGACAAGGCATCAGCGCGTACATTCTTGTTCGCGGGTCGGAAATGGAGCTGGAAGTCGAACCGGGCAAAGAACAAGGACCACCTGGCTTGCCGTGGGTTCAGTCGCTGAGCCGTCCGCAGGTATTCCAGGTTTTTGTGGTCCGTGTAAATAATGACGGGGTACACTGCTCCTTCCAGGAGATAGCGCCATTCCTCCAGAGCCAGCTTGACTGCCAATAGCTCTCTGTCACCGATGGTGTAGTTGCGTTCAGGCGCTGAGAAGCTCTTGGAGAAGAAACCGCAAGTCACCATCCTCCCGGAGGAGGATTTCTGCATGAGCACTGCTCCGGCTCCCGAGGAGGAGGCATCCACCTCCAAGGTGAACTGGCGGTTTAGCTCTGGACGGTGGAGTACAGGAGAGGAGGCAAAGGCTCGCTTTAGAGAGCCAAACGCGGCGTCGGCCGCAGGTGACCAGTCCTTTGGATTAGCCCCCTTCTTGGTCAAGGCGGAAAGAGGAGCAGTCAGAGCCGAGAAGTGAGGAATAAACTGGCGGTAATAGTTGGCGAATCCCAGAAAGCGTTGGATTGCCTTCAGTCCAGAAGGAGGAGGCCAGTTGAGAACGGAAGAGACCTTCTTTGGATCCATCTGCAGTCCGGTATCGGTGATGAGGTAACCCAGGAAGGGGAGAGAAGACTGTTCGAAGACGCACTTCTCGTACTTGGCGTACAGACGATTCTCTCTCAGTCTTTGTAGAACCAGTTGCACGTTCTCTCGGTGGGTCTGGAGGTCCGGAGAGAAGACAAGGATGTCATCCAGATATACCACCACACAAACGTAGAGAAGGTCCCGGAACACATCGTTCACTAATTCTTGGAAGACTGCTGGTGCGTTACACAGGCCGAAGGGCATCACGCAGTATTCATAGTGCCCATCGCGAGTGTTGAACGCGGTCTTCCATTCATCCCCTGAGCGGATACGGACCAGGTTGTAGGCACCCCGAAGATCCAACTTGGTGAACACACGAGCTCCTCTGAGCCGATCAAACAATTCGGGGATGAGCGGCAGGGGGTACTTGTTTTTTACGGTGATTAGGTTCAATCCCCGGTAGTCTATACATGGGCGTAGGTCGCCCTCTTTCTTCTTTACGAAGAAGAAGCCTGCTCCAGCAGGAGAGGAGGATCTCCGAATGAATCCCTTAGCCAGGCTCTCTGTGATGTACGTAGACATGGCCCTTATTTCGGCTGCAGACAGTGGATATATCCGTCCTCGAGGTGGTGTAGTTCCCGGGAGCAGGTCAATGGCACAATCGTAAGGACGATGTGGCGGAAGTACTTCGGACTCCTTCTTATCAAAGACGTCCACGAAGGACCAATAGGCTGAGGGCAGTCCCGGTAGGGACTCGGGAACCGGAGGTCGCCGGATAGGTTGTATGGTCTTCAGACAGTTCTCATGGCAAGAAGACCCCCATCGAGTGATATCGCCAGTACCCCAGCTGACTGAAGGCTCGTGTGTCCGCAACCAAGGAAGGCCCAGCAGGATTTGATGTGACATATGTGGGAGGACGTAGAGAGCGATGTTCTCGGTGTGCAGAGCACCAATACGCAGTTCAAGCGGCTTGGTGATCCAGGAGATGGTGTCAGAGAGGGGTCTCCCATCCACAGAGGCAATCACAAGAGGTTTGGCGAGTGGAGTAACAGGCACCTGGTATTTGTCCACCGTGGCCTGCTGGATGAAATTGCCTGCTGCCCCAGAATCGAGGTACGCCTCCGCCGTAAACCGCGTCTCTCCCGTTGTCACTTGCACAGTCCATGTAACTGGGTCTGAGAGAGTCCCAGCACCTAGGGTGGCCTCTCCTACCAACCCTAGGCTTTGGAGTTTCCCGGCCTCTCTGGACAGGAGCGTAGCAGGTGTGTGCCCTCTCCGCAGTAGAAGCAGAGACCCTTGGCGAGCCGCTCTGCTCGGCGTTGTTCAGACTGTCGCACACGGTCGATCTGCATGGGCTCATGGACGGAGACACCAGAGGCCGTTGACTGGAGTACGGCGGGCTTCTGTGGAGGAGAGGAATGCCTTACCGGACGTCTCTCACGGGACACCTCTTTGGACCGCTCCTGAAAGCGTATGTCCACTCGAGTCGCTAGGGTAATCAGGGCGTCCAGGGTGGACGGTACGTCACGTCCAGCCAGCTCATCTTTGATTCGACCCGAGAGTCCTTCCCAGAAGGCGGCGGTTAGGGCCTCGTTATTCCACCTGAGTTCTGAAGCCAAGGTGCGGAAACGGATGGCGTATTGACCCACCGTCAGAGTCCCCTGACGTAACCAGAGAAGAGATGAAGCAGACGCGGAGGCGCGTCCGGGTTCGTCAAAGGTGCTGCGAAAGGCCTGCAGGAACTCCTGGAGGTTCTTGGTTATAGGGTCCTCCTTCTCCCACAAAGGGTTCATCCACGCCAGTGCCTCGCCCTCTAGGTGAGACATGATGAAGGCGACCTTGGCTTGGTCGGAGGCAAACAAATGTGGCAGCTGCGTGAAATGGAGGGAGCATTGGTTTATAAACCCCCTGCAGGTCTTGGGATCTCTGGCGTCCCGGGGTGGTGAGGCCAAACGCAGTCTGGAAGCATCCGAGGAGGCTGCCACGGGATCGGGGGCCGTGGATTGACTAGTGGAGACCCGAGGCGCTGAAGATGTGACTGAGGCTTGTAGCGTGTTCAAGCGGGCGTCCACGGAGGTCATAAAGTTCAGCATGCGGGTCTGGACTTCACGCTGGCGTTGGAGTTCCTCATGCAAGGCCGCTAGTGCTTCGGCGGGATCCATGGCCTGTTCTTACTGTTAGGGCCAGATGGACGGGCAGACCCGGGAGGTGGATCCACTGGGCCAAACTCCCCGATGAGGGAAAGGAGTCCGGTAGCCGGAGCACTTTAGGTAGCAGGACAGTCCGTGCACTGGAACACAATGGAGAAGTCCCTGGGACCACGAGGTCACTGATGGTGGTCCGGGTGACGGAGCTCAGGTTCGGAAGCCGTGATGATGTCTGGCGGGGTCCGGAACCGTTGGAGCGAGATGACGGGTCACCGCAGGGAACCGAGATGGTACGGACTGTCAGGATGGCAGATGGGCAGCGTTCGGGGTTCGAGATACAGCAGGACCGGATGGCGTTGCAGGATCGGCTCTAGAAGACAAAGAGGTAAGTATCTCACAGAACACAAGGAGACCTGACTCCTAGCTTGGGAAAACACGAAGAACAGGCCCCGCTCCCTTGGACATTAACCCCCTTTATACCCTGTACCTGTATGCATCATTTCCTGTCAGTGGACACTGGCCCTTTAAGAAAGGGTCAGTGACCGCGCGCGCGCCCTAATGCGCATGCGCGCGGCCCGGGTGCCAGAAGCCAGGGCAGGAAGCTGAGAGGAGGACGCAGCAGAGCCGGCCAGGGACTGGGAAGCCGACGGGCGCCGGGAGCGGGAACCCGGAGGCTTGGGAAGCGTGGGCACAGGAGGCTGGAGAGCGGGGAGCGTGGCAGGTGAGCCGGGGAGCGGAGCAGAGGACCCGGGGAGCGGAGCAGAGGACCCGGGGAGCAGAGCAGAGGACCCGGGGAGCGTGACAACTACACCAGGAAGAGGAAAAACCGGGAAGTACAAAAGACTCATTTTTTACAATACAGTGAGTAAGGAAACTTGACACAACATCGCCATCTACTGTTAAATCAGCATAATGTCCTCTTTCACACAAAGAAGTCCTCAACTGTTGCATATACCAACATCTATGTGCATTCAAAAGACAGATGATTCTTGGGGCCCGTCTGTGCGCCCAAAAGATAAATGATCACTAGGACCCATTTGTGCGCCCAGCAGACAGGTGAACCCTGGATTCCGTCTGTGCGCCCAGCAAACAAGTTGGTCCCTGGGGACCATCTGTGTACCCAGCAAATATGTGATCCCTGGGACCCATCTGTGCGCCCAGCAGACAGGTGATCCTTTGGGCCCGTCTTAGCACCCAGGAGACAGGTGATCCCTGGGGCCCGTCTGAGTGCCCAGGAGACAGGTGATCCCTGGGACCCGTCTGAGCGCTCAGGAGACAGGTGTTCCCTGGGGCCCGTCTGAGCACTCAGCAGACATGTGATCCCTGGGACCCGTCTGTGCGCCCAGCAGACAAGTGATCTCTTGGGCCGTCTGTGCTCCCTGCAGGCAGGTGATCCCAGGGGTCCGTCTGTGCGCCCATCAGACACAATTGATCTGTGGGGCTCTTCTGTGCGCCCAGCAGACAGGTGATGCCTCAACCTGTCTGTGCACCCAGCTAACAAGTAATCGCAGCATACAGATCCCTTGGGCCCGTCTGTGTGCTCTGCAGAGAGGTGATCCCTGGGGCCCGTCTGTGCTCCCAGCAGACAGGTAATCCCTGGGGCTCATGTGCGGGCCCCCAGTAGACAGGTGGTAATCCCTGGGGTCTGTGAGCTCCCAACAAACATGTAGGTGATCCCTGGGGCCCGTTTGTGCACCCAGCAGACAGGTAATCCCTGGGGCCCATCTGTTCGCTCAAAAGACAGGTGATCCTTGGAGCCCGTCTGTGCGCCCAGCAGACAGGTGATTAATGGGGCCCGTTTGTGCACCCAGCAGAGAAGTGTTTCCAGGGACCCGTCTGTAGGCCTATCAGAGAGGTGATCCCTGGGGTCCGTCTGTGCGCCCGGCAGACAGGTTGTCCCTGGGGCCCATCTGTAAGCCAAGAGATAGGTGGTCCATGGGGCTCGTCTGTGCTCCCAGCAAATAGATGATCGATGGGGCCTATCTGTGCGCCCAGCAGACAGGTGATCCCTGGGTCCCATCTGTGCGCCTAGCAGACAGGTGATCCCTGCTGCCTGACTGTGCTTCCAGCAGACAGGTGAACCCTGGGGTCCAACTGTGTACCCAGCAGACAGGTGATCCCTGGGGCCCAGGAGATAGTTGATCCTTGGAGCACTTGTCCACCCAAAAGACAAGCCCGTGATCTTTGGGGCAAGTGTACACGCAGTAGATAAGTGATCCCTGGGGCCCGTGTGCGCCCGGGTTCACACCACCTGTCCGCTAGGTGTACACGGGACCCTATCATCTGTCTAGTGGTGGCACAGAGGCCCTCAGCACCTCTCTGCTGGGCACATGGGCACCCACCACCTGTCCGCTGGGTACACGGGCCCCTGTCCATTGGGCACACGGGCCCCCACCACCTGTCCTCTGGGCACACGGGCACCCACCACCTGTCCTCTGGGCACACGACACCCCACCACCTGTCCGCTAGGCAAGATCACCTGTCCATTAGCCACACGGACCCACATCATCTGTCTGCTGTGCACACGGGACCCCCACCACTTGTCCGCTGGGCATACGGACCCCCACTATATGTTCGCTGGCAAATGGGCCACACCACATGTCCGCTGGGCACACTTGCCCCCACCAGCAGTAGGCTAGGTAAGATCAACTGTCCACTGGGCATAAGGGCCCCCACCACCTGTCTGCTGGGCACACGGGCCTCCACCACCTGTCCGCTGGGCAAACGGTCCCCCACCACTGGTCCGCTGGATACATGGGCCCCTTCACCACCTGTCTGCTGGGCACACGGGGCCCGTCACCATCTGTCTGCTGAGGGTACAGGAGACCCCCACCACCTGTCCGCTAGACAAGATCAACTGTCTGCTGGGCACATGAACTATGGGCACATGGGCCCCACCATCTGTCCACTGGGCACATGGGCCCCCACCACCTGTCTGCTGGGCACACGGGCCCCCACCACCTGTCCGCTGGGCAAACGG
Organism: Anomaloglossus baeobatrachus; assembly: GCF_048569485.1. NCBI lineage: Eukaryota > Metazoa > Chordata > Amphibia > Anura > Aromobatidae > Anomaloglossus > Anomaloglossus baeobatrachus. Next base: position 101,277,817 of record NC_134356.1, on the reverse strand, counting down.
TCCCCCACCACTGGTCCGCTGGATACATGGGCCCCTTCACCACCTGTCTGCTGGGCACACGGGGCCCGTCACCATCTGTCTGCTGAGGGTACAGGAGACCCCCACCACCTGTCCGCTAGACAAGATCAACTGTCTGCTGGGCACATGAACTATGGGCACATGGGCCCCACCATCTGTCCACTGGGCACACGGGCCCTCACCATCTGTCCGCTTGGCACAAGGGTCCCACCATCTGTCCGCTGGGCACACGGGCCCTCATCATCTGTCTGCTTGGCACAAGGGCCCCGACCGCGTGTCCAATGGGCACATGGGCCTCCAGCACCTGTCCACTGGGCACACGGGCCCCCACCACCTGTCCACTGGGCACACGGGCCCCCACCACCTGTCCGCTGGGCATACATGCCCCCACTATCAGTTCGCTGGGCACATTGCCCCCTACCACCTTTCTGCTGGGCACACGGGCCCCCTCACCACTTGTCAGCTGGACACACGGGCCCCGTCATCATCTGTCTGCTGGGGCACAGGGGCCCCCCACCACACTAGACAAAATCACCTCTCTGCTGGGTACACAGTCCCCCCACCACCTGTCCGCTGGGAACATGGGCCCCACCATCTGTCTGCTGGGCACACAGGCCACCACCACCGAGCCACCAATCAACTGTCCACTGGGCACACGGGCCCCCACTATCTGTTCGCTGGGCACATGGGCCCCACCATCTTTCTGCTGGGCACACGGGCCACCACCATCTGTCTGCTGGGCACACGGGCCACCACCTCCTGTCTGATGGGCACACAGTACCCCACCACCTGTCCACTTGGCACACGGACTCCCACCACCTGTCGTCCACTGTGCACACATGCCCCCACCACCTGTCCGCTAGGCAAGATCACCTGTCCGCTGGGCACATAGGCCCACACCACCTGTCTGCTGGGTACACAGGCCCCCACCATCTGTCCACTAGGAAGACTCCCTGTCCGCTGGGCACTTGGGCATCCACCACCTGTCCGCTGGGCACACGGGCCCCCTCCACCTGTCTTCTGGGCACATGGGCCCCCACCACCTGTTCACTGAGCAAATGGGCCCCCACCACTGGTCCGCTAGACACATGAACCCCTACCACCTATTCGCTAAGCACACATGTCCCTATCACCTGTCCGCTAGGGACAGACGAGCCCCCCCCACCTTTCTGCTGGGCACACAGGTTCCTATCACCTGTCCATTAGGCAAGATCACATGTCTTCTGGGCACACGGGCTCCCACCACCTGTCCCTGGGGGCACACGGGCCCCACCACCTGTCCGTTAGCCAAGATCACCTGTCCGCTGGGCACACGGGCCCCCACCACCTGTCCATAAGGCAAGATCACCTGTCCCTGGGCACACAAGCCCCCACCACCTCTTCACTGGGCACACGGACCCCTATCACCTGTCTGCTTGGCAAGATCACCTATCCGCTAGATGTACATGAGCCCCCCACCACCTGTCTGCTGGGCACACAGGTTGCTATCACCTGTCCATTTGGCAAGATTTCCTGTCTTCTGGGCACACGAGCTCCCATTACCTCTCTACTGGGGGAAAATGGACCACCAACCTGTCCACTGGGCTCACGGGCCCCCATCACGTGTCCACAAGGCTTCCAGACCCTACCACTTGTCAGCTGGGCGCACGGGCCCCCACCACATATCTACTAGGGGCACATACCCTCACTATCTCTCACATAGGCATGATCACCTGTTAACTGGGCACACGGGTCCCCACCACCTGTTCGCTGTGCACTTGGGACCCTACAACATGTTCACTGGGGGCACGGGCCCCCACTACCTGTCCGCTAGGCAAGATCACCTGTCTGCCCAGCACACTGACTCCCACCCACCTGTGTACTGGGCATACGGGTCCCCATCACCTGTCCACTGGGGGCACACGGCCCCCACCACCTGTCCACTGGGGGCACACTGGCCCCCACCACCTGTCCGCTAAGGAGATCTCCTGTCCACTGGGGGCAAACGGACCCCCATCATCTGTCTGCTGAGCACATAGGCCCTCATCACCTGTCCGCTAGGCAAGCTCACCTGTCTGTTGGTCATACAAGCCACCATCATCTGTTCGCTGGGCACACTGGCACCCACCACTAGTCTGCTGGGCTCACGGGTCCCCATTACCTGTCCGCTGGGCACATGGTCTTCCATCACTTGTCCACTGGGCACACGGGCCCCCACCACCTGTTCACTAGGTACATGGGCCCAGCACACAGGTGGTTTTTGGGACCCATCTATGCACATAGGAAACAGATGGTCCCTGGGGCCCGTCTGTGCACCCAGCTGACAGGTGGTCCCTGGGGTCTGTGCGCCCAAAAGACAGGTGATCCCTGGGGCCCATCTGTGTGCCCAAAAGACAGGTGATCAAGGGAGCCCATCTGTGCGCCAACAGACAGGTGATCCCTTTAGCCCATCTGTGCACCCAGCAGACAGGTGATCCCTGGGGCCCGTCTGTGCGCCCAGCAGACAAGTGATCCTTAGGGTGGTGGCACACACAGCGACGACGACAACGACGTCTCTGCTATGTCACCATTTTCTGTGACGTTGCAGCGATGTCCCATCGCTGTCGCTGTGTGTAACATCCAGCAACGAGCTGGCCCCTGCTTTGAGGTCACCGCTCGTTGCTGAATGTCCAGCTTCATTTATTGGTCGTCGCTCTCCCGCTGTGACGCACACATCGCTGTGTGTGACAGAGAGAGAGCGACGAAATGAAGCGAGCAGGGAGCCGGCGTCTGGCAGCCTGCGGTAAGCTGTAACCAGGGTAAACATCGGGTAACCAAGGGAAGACCTTTCCCTGGTTACCCGATATTTACCTTCGTTACCAGCGTCCGCCGCTCTCGCTGCCAGTGCCGGCTCCCTGCTCTCTGCACATGTAGCTGCAGTACACATCGGGTAATTAACCCGATGTGTACTGTAGCTAGGAGTGCAGAAAGCCAGCGCTAAGCAGTGTCCGCAGCTCCCTGCTCTCTGCACATGTAGCACAGCGACGTGTGTCGTTATAATCGCTGCTGCATCTGCTGTGTTTGACAGCTAAGCAGCGATCATAACAGCGACTTTCAAGGTCGCTGTTGCGTCACAGAAAATGGTGACGTAACAGCGACGCCGTTGTCGCTGTCGCTATGTGTGAACCCAGCTTTAGGGTCCATTTGTGCTCCAGCAGACAGGTGATCCCTGGGACCTGTCTGTGCGCCAAAAAGATAAGTGATCCCAGGGGCCCGTCTGTGCACCCAGCAGAGAGGTGATAGATGGGGCCCGTCTGTGCACCCAGTAGACAAGTGATCCCTGGGACCAGTCTGTGCGCTCAGCAGACAGATGATCCCTTGGGCCCGTCTGAGCTACCAGCGGACAAGAGATCCCAGGGGTTCGTGTGTGTGCCAAGCAGACACAACTGATCTCTGGGGCTCTTCTGTGTGCCCAGCAGACAGGTGATGCCTGGGACCCGTCTGTGCACCCAGCTAACAAGTGATAACAGGGACCCATCTGTGCGCCCAGCAGACAGTTGATCCTTGGGGCTCGTTTGCGCCTAGTAGACAGGTGTGGTCCCTGGGGCCAGTGAGACAAAAAGACAGGTGATCAATGGTGCGCGTCTGTGCACCCAGCAGACAAATGTTCCCAGGGACCCGTCTGTGCGCCTAGTAAACAAATGATTCCTGGGGTCTGTCTGTGCGCCCAGCAGACAAGTGATCCCTGAGGACCGTCACTTCTCCCAGCAGAGAGGTGAACCCTGGGGCCCGTCTATGCTCCCAGCACACAGGTAATCCCTGGGGCACCTTAGTGCGCCCAACGGACTGGTGATCCTTGGAGCCCGTCCATCACTGCTCCCAGCAGAGTGATCCCGACGGCCTGTCTGTGCACCCAGCAGACAGGTGATCGCCGGAGCTGGTGTGTACCCAGCAGATAGGTGGTCATCTTTGGGGACAGTGGGCGCCCAGCAGACAGGTAAGTGATTCCTGGGGCCCTTCTCTGCGCCCAGCAGACAGGTGACTCCTTAGACCCGTCTGTGCGCATAGCAAAGAGGTGATCTCTGGGGCCAGTCTGTGCTCCCAGCAGACAGATGATCCCTGAGGCCCATCTGTGTACCCAGCAGAGAGGTGATCCCTGGGGTCAGTCTGTGTGCCTAGGAGACAAGTGATCCCTGGGGCTTGTGTGAGACCAGTAGACAGGTGGTGATCCCTGGGTCCAGTAAGCTCCCAGCAAATAGGTAGATGATCCCTGGGGCCCATCTGTGCGCTCAGCATACAGGTAATCCCTGAGTCCCGTCTGTGGGCTCAGCAGACAGGTGAATCATGGGACCCATCTGTAAGCCCAGCAGAGAGGTGATCCCTGGGGCCCGTATGTGCTCCCAGCAGACAGGTGAACCCTGGGGCCCAGGAGATAGTTGATCCTTGGAGCACTTGTCCGCCCAAAAGACAAGTTCGTGATCTTTGGGGCAAGTGTACACACAGTAGATAAGTGATCCCTGGGGCCCGTCTGCACCCGGGTTCACACCACCTGTCTGCTAGGTGTACACGGGACCTTATCATCTGTCTAGTGGTGGCACAGAGGCCCTCAGCACCTGTCCGCTGGGCTCACGGGCACCCACCACCTGTCCGCTGGGTACACGGGCCCCCACCACCTGTCCGCTAGGCAAGATCACCTGTCCATTGGGCACAAGGGCCCCCACCACCTGTCCTCTGGGCACTTGGGCACCCACCACCTGTCCTCTGGGCACACGAGACCCCACCACCTGTCCGCTAGGCAAGATCACCTGTCCATTGGGCACACGGACCCACATCATCTGTCTGCTGTGCACACGGGACCCCCACCACTTGTCCGCTGGGCATACGGACCCCCACTATATGTTCGCTGGCAAATGGGCCCCACCACATGTCCGCTGGGCAAACTTGCCCCCACCAGCAGTAGGCTAGGTAAGATCAACTGTCCACTGGGCATAAGGGCCGCATCACCTGTCTGCTGGGCAAACGGTCCCACACCACTGGTCCACTAGACACATGGGCCCCTTCACCACCTGTCTGCTGGGCACACGGGGCCCGTCACCATCTGTCTGCTGAGGGTACAGGAGACCCCCTCCACCTGTCCGCTAGACAAGATCAACTGTTCTCTGCTAAGCAAGATCACCTTTCTGCTGGGGGCACACGGGCCCCCCACCACCTGTCTGCTGGGCACACGGATTCCTATCACCTGTCCATTAGGCAAGATGACCTGTCCTCTGGGCACATGGGCTCCCACCACCTGTCGACTGGGAGCACACGGGCCCCACCACTTGTTCGTTGGGCAAACAGTCCCCACAACTTGTGTGCTAGGCACACGAACCCCCACCACCTGTTCGCTGGGCACGCAGGCCCTCATCACCTGTCCGCTAGGCAAGGTCACTTGTCTGTTGGTCACACAAGCCACCATCATGTGTTTGCTGGGCACACTGGTACCCACCACCTGTCCGCTGGGCACATGGGCTTCCACCACCTGTCCACTGGGCACACGGGCCCCCATCAACTGTCCGTTGCGCACACGGGCCCCCATCACCTGTTCACTGGGCGCATGGGTCCAGCAGACAAGTGGTCTTTGGGACCCATCTATGCACCTAGCAGACAGATGGTCCCTGAGGCCCGTCTATGCACCCAGCAGACAGGTGGTCCCTGGGGCACGCCTCTGCGCCCAGCAAACATGTGGTCCTTGGTGCCCGTCTGTGCACCTAAAAGACATGTGATCAATGAGGGCTGTCTGTGCACACAGCAGACAAGTGATCGCAGGGACCCATCTGTGCGCCCAGTATACAGATGACCCCTGGGGTCCTCCTGTGTGCCCGCAGACAGGTGACCCTTAGGGACCGTTTGTGCGCCCAGTAGACAGGTGATTCCTGGGGACCTTCTATGCACCCAGCAGACAGGTGATCCCTGGGGGACATCTGTGCTCCCAGTAGAGATGTGATCCCTGGGGCCCGTCTATGCTCCCAGCACACAGGAAATCCCTGGGGCACCTTAGTGTGCCCAACGGACAAGTGATCCTTGGGGCCCATCTGTGGACCCAGCAGACAGGTGATCCCTGGGTCTTCCCTGTGCACCCAGCAGACAGGTGATCCATGGAGCCCGTCTGTGCACTCAGCAGAAAGGTGATCTCTGGGGCCCGTTTGTGCGCACAGCAAAAAGGTGATCCCTAGGGTCCATCTGTGCGCCCAGCAGACAGGTGATCCCTGGGGCCCGTCTGAGTGCCCAGGAGATAGGTGCTCCCTGGGACTCGTCTGTGCACCCAGTAAACAAGTTGGTCCCTGGGGCCCATCTGTGCACCAAAAAGATAAGTGAGTCCTGGGGCTGTCTGTACTCCCAGCATACAGGTGATTCCTGGGAGCTCGTCTGTGCACCCAGCAGACAGTTGATCCCTGGGGATCGTGTGCGTCCAGTAGACAGGTGGTGATCCCTGGGGCCAGTGTTTCAGGCAAGGTGTGGAAAACAGGAAATGGCAGCCATCCATGTGTATGATCTGAAAACTGAAAGGCAAATCGACATATTTCCCACAATCCCTTGTCAAGAGGTTAATTAAGTATTTAATGGATAGGCTCTCCTCAACAGTCCCCCCTAAATACTTTATTAACCTTCTGACCCTACTCCTAACCCATCAGTCTCCAATACCTGGCTGCAACTCTTTTCTTTTTGCTGCCCGCTATACGAGCAATGCTAAGCCTTTGCCCCCAGGGGAACAGACTTCGATTGGAGCCTGATGTACTCGCCCTACTCTGACTGCCTAGCTGGGGACTGTGAAAGAATGAAGGAAGCCTAGCTGTGCTATATCTACAGTATAACTAACCTCCTGAGCTAGGAAAGTGGGAACTGACGTTTTTACTCCTTTCTCAATCATGCTCCTTACACAGGAAAAACACAACAAACAAGAATAGCTACAACAATTAAGACAACAAGGACCACTATGGCTATCTGAGCTAGCCATCTCTGCCATCCCTTCATCCATGAAAAGTATTGGTCCCAGGGATCTTCTACACATGAATTTCTTTTTAATTCTTTCTGTAGAGAAGCTAGCTTTTTTATGGCTACCGTAACCTTCCCGGTGGGACCCGTATTATCTGGAATGTAGGTACAATACGCGGACTTCACCATTTTACAAACACCTCCTTTCTCTGCCACTATCATGTCAAGGGCCATCCTGTTTTGAAACGCCATTATTGATGTAGGGCCTAGCTGGTCTGCCAAACCTTGAAGGGCTTCTCTAGTGTAATTGACAAATTTTTGTTGGTTATAGTAGATGTAATTGATCCAGTCTATATTTTTATTTATGGTCACTAGAGGTAGTATGAATGATTCAAAACCTGCTTTGACTTGATCCCTGGCTTTAAATTCTTCTGGTACCCCCCTTGGGACCCCTATAACATCGATATAAACATGGGGGTCAAAACTGCTTTTGAGTTCGGGATTTGTCTCTCTTTTTGTTATGCGTAGATCTTCTGAGGTTAGGGCTTCCTCACCTTCTGCAGCTATATAGAAGGGCATTATGGCTACCATCTGCTGCTATATAGAAGGGCATTATGGCTTTGGCTAGTGTGCATTCCCCCATCCATTCACCTTCTAAATGAGTTCTAATCTTCATGTCCCCACATATCCAGAAGACATCTGAAATGGACTGGGTCTACTTGACCAGGTCCTCTCTGGTGGCATTGTGGCGCCCCTGACCTGGTCAGGCACCACTGAGTACTGCACCCATGCTGGGGACAGTACAATACAGGTAATCCAGAAGGCTGACCGAGGTGTGACTACACAGGCGCATAGTGATCAGGTCTCACACATGTACCTTTGGGAGGACCCCTGGGGATCCCAGGAGGGGGAAAAGCCTTCACCTCCACTGGAATAGTGGAGGGGGCCAAAAGCCTCCATCTCCTCTCAAGGGGTGTGGTAAGAGAATCTGGTTGCTAGGTGGCGTAGGCAGGCACAAAAGGGAAAAGAGAAGGAGGAGTAAACAGTCTGCAGCAGAGTGTGGAGGAGTGAGGAGCAGGAAAGTGAAGCTCTGACAGGAGCAGCAGTGAAGGTCCCAGATGTGAGCCGGTTCAGAGCAGAGTCCAGGGAGCTCCGAGGAGAGCTGACCCCTTCCCCTGGGCTGCTGTAGTCTGACAGCGTCCGCGCAGTGGCTACCGATGGGGGAGAACGGTCACCTAGGAGTGCTACCCGAAACCCATCTCCAGCTAGAGAGAGAGCACAGAGTGGGAAGTAAGGAGACTGCTAGGGAGAACCAGGCCCAAACGGGCGGCAGATCCCGGAGCGGGGATAGATCCACCTTTCCTTGCTAAACCTGCCGGTGTGGGGCCCTCAAAGCCCACACCACAACACCACAAAAGCCGCAGCCACGTAGCCACAGTTAGGGCCCATAGCTCACAGGAGGCAAGCAGCTGGAGTGAGCTGGTCCAGGCCACAAGCAAACGGCAAACGAAGGGGAGTGAGGCTTCAGCAACTTCCCTGGGTGACCCCCATAGGGACTAAAAGTCGGGGTCACCCCAAACCACCAAGGGCTAAGGAAGGCGAGTTGGTAGTCACCATCAGAAGTCAGCCTGAAGGATACCTGGTTCCCGCCTGGTTCATCCCAGCTACGCCCGGGTTACTCACCCTGCCACCTGAAGTGAGTAAAACCCCTGAAAGACATTCTGCCTGTGTGGAGTTATTCTGCGCCTTGTGGTTCTACGCACCTACACAGGGCCCTGGGGCTTGCCTCACTCTCAGGAGGCTATTCCAACTAACTGCACTCACCATCAGCCCCAGGCGTCCCTCAACCTGCAGTGGCGGTCCCTACTGGCCGCAATACTGAGAGTGGCGTCACGACAAGAAGAAGATCTCCTACCTGTGACCAGATCCAGCTGAGTGGAGTCCCTGAAGGTAATGCACCGACACAACACCTGTGGGGCTTCACAAATGGCGTCACGAACAGGATAAGGACTAGACCTGTTCAGACAGGTGACCATGTGCCTGGGCGGTCCGCTTGAAAAATTGGAAGCGCCGCCATATTGCCACCATGAAAAGCGCGCTGAAAAACAACAGCAGCCCGCGCTGGGAGAAGTTACCGCCCACGAAGAGGCGTGGCTACCCAGAGATCCCCTGCAGAGTTCTGACCTCGCTTGTGATGAGAGCGGAGGCGTTCAGAGACGTCGGGACAGAAAGGGAGCCAGAAGCCTGCTGCTGGGAGAGGAGCTGCTGAAAGAGGCAGAGCGGAAACTGAACAGCTTGCTACTAGAGGCAACGACGAGTCCACTGCTGGGAAATCGTACAGAAGAGGGCGCAGAAGAAATGGCGTCTGACCGCAGAAACCCAGAACCGGGCTCCGCTGCCTGGTGGTATCGGGAGCTGGCCCAGTTCTGCGACCGACTGGAGACCCGGGTCATGGAGCAGATCAGAGAAGAACGCATGGAACTTCTGGAGATGGCTGCCGCGGTTCAGGCCTATGAAGGGAGAGCCGCGCGCCGAGCGCCAGACCGAGCGGCGACGACTCAGACCCCGATGCTGCCACCGATGGGTGAGTCCAGTATTACCCCTGCCGGCCCGGATGCCCCGACCCCTGCTGCCACGCCCGCGGTCCCTGAAGAGGCGCCCGGCGCGGCGACGCTGAGCCAGGCCGCAGCCACGCCAGGTGCAGCCCGCCAAGCCCAGGCCGCCGCAGCGATGCCCTGCTCGGCCCACCAAGACCCGGTCCCTGCAGCGATGCCCTGCCCGGCCCGCAAAGAACCGGCTGCCACCGCGACCCTCATCCACGCCGCAGGTGTGACGCTGACCCAGGCCGCCGCCTTGCTAGGCCCGGCCCGCCGAGACCCCACCGCAGCAGCAACGCTCGTCCGCGCCGCAAGTGAGGTGCTGAACCAGGCCGCAGCCACGCCAGGTGCGGCCCGCCAAGCTCCGATCGCTGCAGCGACGCCCAGCCCAGCCTGCACCGATCCCATCGTGACAGCGACGCCGAGCCAGGCCGCCGCCATGCAGGGCGCGGCCCGCCAAGATAAGATTGCATCACCATTTACCCCGGCCTGCAAGGCCAGAGCAGACACCGCTCCCCAGTCCAAAGAGGTCCCTGCTGGAAAGCCCACGCTGGGGGAGGACCCCGCATACTGGCAGCTGAAGGCTGACATGGAGGCCAAGTTTCCACAATGGTTGGTGGACCAGTACATACTCCCTCCGCATACCCCCAAGACGACTCCTGCAGCAATCATGCCAAAGAGATCCCTGCCTGGGCCTGCTGAAGAAAGTCCATCCCCAGCACTGCCACCAAAGGAGTGCTCAGAAGAACTAAGGGGGAGGGGAGGCCAGGAAGCTGAGGAGCTGACCCAGGAGCCATCAGCAGTGGATCCATGCCCAGAGCCGGAGATGTTGCCATATTCTCGCTGGGATGAAGAGGAAGATTTATCCAGCAACCTCACCTGGGAGCCTGCCAGCAGTGAAGCAGCCACCCAGCAGAATCAAGCCCGCAAGACACGGCGCCGTAGCCGAAACCAGTTGTCACCTGCTCCGCCATCCCCAGAGCAAAGAGATGACATAACGGCCAGAGACCTAGAAGAAAAACGGTTCCTGAGAAGAGCCAAAGCACAGGTCAGAGGACCCCTTTGTAGAGGAATTGTGGAAGACTTTAGCCTGAAGTCAGGATACGGGTTCATCGTTGCACCTGGTATCAAAGAAGGCATTTTTGTCAATAGGAGAGACGTCAGAGCTAATTTGCCCAGAGGACATCCTGGAAGGAACCTGAGAATGGGAGACACAGTGCAGTTTACCATGCATCAAGGCGAAAGAGGCTGGTATGCGCTAGATGTAGCACCATGTCCTAAAGAAGAAGAAAGGAAAGACAGCGATAAAGAAAGAAAAGACAAAGAACCTACTGACGAGACTACCACAGATGAAGAAAGAGGTCAAGGAAGCAACAGGTGCCGCAGCCCTACAGGCCCAAGCCCTGGTGAAGAGGAGTCTGCATAAGTTAAAGTAAAGCAAGTTACCAGTTTGAAAAGTTTGTTTTGCAACGTTTTACAAGTTTAAGAATGTGCCCACATAAACTGATGTGAGAAATAAACCTTGAGGCTATGAACTGGCTATAGCCACAAACTCTCGCAGTGTAAATAGTTACACCAGAGGGCACCACCACCACCAGAGTCAGCCTGTTTAGGGGCTTGGCTCGTCTGCAACCAGGGGGCCCGTCCGTATATAGGGCCTTGGCTTACCTGCAACCAGAGAGCATGCCTGTTTATGGGGCCTGGCTCTCCACCACAAAGAGGGTACCTGGTCAGCACCAACTGTGGAGGCCGCCTCTGGATCCTGCCAGAAGTGGCTGAAGGCGCGGCTCCACCAGGCCAGGTATACCCTGAAGACCACCAGACCATGAAAGCCGCCTCTACATCCTGCCAGAAGTGGCTGAAGGCGCGGCCAACGTGAGAGGGTTTTGGGTGGGTTAACGGACTTGTGGGTGGAGGGTGGTGATGTATGGTACCTGGTGCTTTTAAAAATGTTTTACATGTTTTAATGTTTTATGCATTTTAAAATGTTGTCTTGCAGCCCGAGGACGTGCTGGTGATAACTAAGGGGGAATGTGGCGCCCCTGACCTGGTCAGGCACCACTGAGTACTGCACCCATGCTGGGGACAGTACAATACAGGTAATCCAGAAGGCTGACCGAGGTGTGACTACACAGGCGCATAGTGATCAGGTCTCACACATGTACCTTTGGGAGGACCCCTGGGGATCCCAGGAGGGGGAAAAGCCTTCACCTCCACTGGAATAGTGGAGGGGGCCAAAAGCCTCCATCTCCTCTCAAGGGGTGTGGTAAGAGAATCTGGTTGCTAGGTGGCGTAGGCAGGCACAAAAGGGAAAAGAGAAGGAGGAGTAAACAGTCTGCAGCAGAGTGTGGAGGAGTGAGGAGCAGGAAAGTGAAGCTCTGACAGGAGCAGCAGTGAAGGTCCCAGATGTGAGCCGGTTCAGAGCAGAGTCCAGGGAGCTCCGAGGAGAGCTGACCCCTTCCCCTGGGCTGCTGTAGTCTGACAGCGTCCGCACAGTGGCTACCGACGGGGGAGAACGGTCACCTAGGAGTGCTACCCGAAACCCATCTCCAGCTAGAGAGAGAGCACAGAGTGGGAAGTAAGGAGACTGCTAGGGAGAACCAGGCCCAAACGGGCGGCAGATCCCGGAGCGGGGATAGATCCACCTTTCCTTGCTAAACCTGCCGGTGTGGGGCCCTCAAAGCCCACACCACAACACCACAAAAGCCGCAGCCACGTAGCCACAGTTAGGGCCCATAGCTCACAGGAGGCAAGCAGCTGGAGTGAGCTGGTCCAGGCCACAAGCAAACGGCAAACGAAGGGGAGTGAGGCTTCAGCAACTTCCCTGGGTGACCCCCATAGGGACTAAAAGTCGGGGTCACCCCAAACCACCAAGGGCTAAGGAAGGCGAGTTGGTAGTCACCATCAGAAGTCAGCCTGAAGGATACCTGGTTCCCGCCTGGTTCATCCCAGCTACGCCCGGGTTACTCACCCTGCCACCTGAAGTGAGTAAAACCCCTGAAAGACATTCTGCCTGTGTGGAGTTATTCTGCGCCTTGTGGTTCTACGCACCTACACAGGGCCCTGGGGCTTGCCTCACTCTCAGGAGGCTATTCCAACTAACTGCACTCACCATCAGCCCCAGGCGTCCCTCAACCTGCAGTGGCGGTCCCTACTGGCCGCAATACTGAGAGTGGCGTCACGACAAGAAGAAGATCTCCTACCTGTGACCAGATCCAGCTGAGTGGAGTCCCTGAAGGTAATGCACCGACACAACACCTGTGGGGCTTCACAGCATTACTATATATTTTGCAATATAACTTTGTGAAATTATCCACAAATTTGTTCCCCTCAGTGTTAGTATAACAGGTGTATTTTCCTGGATTTACGGTGATGCCTTGACCCTGGTTAGGTGTGTCTGTGACTATGGGGTAGTTCTTTTTCCAGTTTTCACAATTTAATTCACTAAGGGATTTATTAGTGAACAGACTCAGGAAACATTTTTCCACATCTGGGGGGAGAGCTAGAGGGACAGCTCCTAGGTGGGGTCTCGCCAGTGCACAATCAAAACAATTTGACTTATATTGATTGGCGATATATTTCATCCACTTCAACCATAAGTTGGTCTTAGGCGGGCTTTGCACACTACGATATCGCAGGTGCGATGTCGGTGGGGTCAAATTGAAAATGACGCACTTCCGGCATCGCATGCGACATCGCAGTGTGTAAATCCTAGATGATACGATTAACGAGCGCAAAAGCGTCGTAATCGTATCATCGGTGCAGCGTCGGCGTAATTCATAATTACGCTGACGCGACGGTCCGATGTTGTTCCTCGTTCCTGCGGCAGCACACATCGCTGTGTGTGAAGCCGCAGGAGCGAGGAACATCTCCTACCGGCGTCACCGCGGCTTCCGTAGGATATGCGGAAGGAAGGAGGTGGGCAGGAAGTTTACATCCTGCTCATCTCCGCCCCTCCGCTCCGATTGGCCGCCTGCCATGTGACGTCACAGTGACGCCGCACGACCCGCCCCCTTAACAAAGAGGCGGGTCGCCGGCCACAGGGACGTCGCACGGCAGGTGAGTGTGTGTGTGAAGCTGGCGTAGCGATAATTTTCGCTACGCCAGCTATCACCACATATCGCTGCTGCGACGGGGGCGGGGACTATCGCACTCGGCATCGCAGCATCGGCCTGCGATGTCGTAGTGTGCAAAGCCCGCCTTAGTGTACCCTGTTTCAACGGCAAGGATATCTTCAAATGTGGGGTTTGCAATGGCCATTATCTTATTACGTTTTTGAATACAGAACATTAGGGAGTTTGAGTGTGTATTTCTATCTTTTGTCGACATTTCTCTTATGTCCGCTAATCTGAACACACCTAGATGGGCACAACTAGCACAGCCACCAAATACATATGTGCCCAGTAAGTAGGTGCCATTATCGCCAGGTTGAGGGCTCTTCAGGTTAAGGATTAGTGGATTACAGTTAAGCCTAATTTCTTCATTAGTCTCTAATGTCTTTCAGCATTCAATACTGGGGCTGGTGTGCACCCAGCAGACAGGTAGTCATCTTTGGGGCCAGTGGGCTCCCAGCAGACAGGTGATGATCCCTGTGGCCAGTGAGCTCCCAGCAAATAGGTAGGTGATCCCTGGGGCCCGTCTGTGCACCCAGCAGAATGGTGATCCCGAGGGCCTGTCTGTGCGCCCAGTAGACAGGTGATCCCCGGGGCTGGTGTGCACCCAGCAGACAGGTGGTCATCTTTGGGGCCAGTGGGCGCCAGCAATACAGGTAGGTGATTCCTGGGGCCTTCTCTGCGCCCAGCAGACAGGTGATCACTGGGTCCCCTCTATGCACCCAGTAGAAAGATGATCCCTGGGTCCTGTCTGTGCAACCAGCAAACAGGTAATCCCTGGGGCCTGTCTGTGTGCCCAGCAGACAGGTGAATCCTTAGACCCGTCTGTGCTCCCAGCAGACAGGAGATCTCTGGGGCCCATCTGTGTACCCAGCAGAGAGGTGATCACTGGGGCCCATCTGTGCACCAAGAAGACAGGTGATCCCTGGGGCTTGTGTGAGCACAGTAGACAGGTGGTGATCCCTGGGGCCAGTGAGCTCCCAGCAAATAGGTAGGTGATCCCTTGGGTCCGTCTATGCGCCCAACAGACAGGTGATCCCTGAGGCCCGTCTGTCCACCCAAAAGACAGATGATTCTTGGGGCCTGTCTGTGCGCCCATAAGATGTTTCCTAGGACCCATCTGTGCGCCCAGCAGACAGGTGATCCCTGGGACCCATCTGTGCGCCCAGCAGATAGGTGATCCCTGGGGCCCATCTGTGCGTCCAGCAGACAGGTGATCCCTGGGGCCCATCTGTGCGCCCAGCAGACAGGTGGTCTTTGGGACCCATCTATGTGCCTTGCAGACAGGTGGTTCCTAGTGCCCGTCTGTGCACCCAAAAGACAAGTGATCAATGGGGCCCATCTGTGGGCCCAGCAGACAGGTGGTTTTTGTACCCATCTATGCACCTTGCAGACAGGTGGTTCCTGGGGCACATCTGTGCGCCCAGTATACAGATGATCCCTGGGGCCCTTCTGTGTACCCAGCAGACAGGTAATCCTTGAGGCCCGTCTATGCTCCCAGCAGACAGGTGAATTCTGGGACCCGTCTGTGCGCCCAGCAGAGAGATGATCTCTGGGGCCAGTCTGTGCTCCCAGCAGACAGGTGATCCCTGGGGCCCGTCTGTGCTCCCAGCAGACAGGTGATCCCTAGGATCCGTCCGTGCGCCCTGCAACCAGGTGATCCCTCGGGCCCGTCTGTGATCCCAGGAGACAGGTGGTCATCTTTGGGGCCAGTGGGCTCCAAGCAGACAGGTAGGTGATCCCTGGCGCCCGTCTGTGAGCCCAGCAGATAGGTGTACCCTTGGTCTCTCTGTGCACCCAGCAGACAGGTGATCCTGGGGTTCGTCTGTGCCATCAGCAGACAGGTGAATCCTGGGACCCATCTGTGCACCCAGCAGACAGGTGAATCCTGGGACGCATCTGTGCGCCCTGCAGAGAGGTGATCTCTGGGGCCAGTTTGTGCTACCAGCAGACAGGTGATCTCTGAGGCCAGTCTGTGCTCCCAGCAGACAACTGATCCCTGAAACCCGTTTGTGTGCCCTGCAGACAGGTGATCCCTGGGGCCCATCTGTGCTCCCAGCAGACAGGTGATGATCTTTGGGGCCAGTGGGCACCAAACAGACAGGTATGTGATCCCTGGGGCCCGTCTGTGAGCCCAGTAGAAAGGTGATCCCTGGGACCGGTGTGCAACCTGCAGATAGGTGATCATCTTTGGGTCCAGTGAGCGCCAAGCAGACAGGAAGATGATCTTTGGGCCCTGGCTGTGGGCCCAACACCCTTTGTCAACAGTAAGGACTTATTGTCCAATTGGCAATATCACCTGTCATCTGGGCACACGGGACCCCACCACTTGTCCGTTGGGCACACGGGACCCCACCACTTGTCCGTTGGGCACATGGGTCCCCACCACCTGTCCGCTGGGCACAAGGGCCACCTCTAAATGTCCACTTGGCACAGGGGCTCTCCACCACCTGCCTGCTGGGCACACGGGCCCCCCACCACCTGTCCGCTTGGCACATGGGCCTGTGTTCCCATCTGTCTGCTGGGCACACGGGCCACCTCCAAACATCCACTGGGCAAAAAGGCCCCCCACCACCTGCCTGCTGGGCACATGGACCCCCCCACCAGTCTTTTGGACACATGGGCCCGCCACCACCAGTCCGCTGGGCCCATGGGCCCCAACACCTGTTTGCTGGGCACACGGGCCCCCACCTTGGGCACCCACCACTCCGCTAGGCAGATGAACCCCCACCACCTATTCTCTGAGCACACGTGCCCCCCATACAAGTCCGCTAGGCAAGATCACCTGTCTGCTGGGCACACAGGTTCCTATCATCTGTACATTAGTCAAGATCACATGTCCTCTGGGAACATGGACTCCCACCACCTGTCCTCTGGGGGCACACGGGCCCCCACCACCTGTCTGCTGGGCACACGGGCCCCACCACCTGTCTGCTAGGCAAGATCATCTCTCCGCTGGGCACAATTCCCCCGCCACCTATCCGCTAGACAAGATAACCTGTCTGCTGGGCACATGGGCCTCCACCACCTGTCCATTTTGCACAAGTATCCCCACCGGCACACAAGCCCCCATCACCTTCCTGTCCGCTAGGCAAGATCACCTGTTCGCTGGGCACACACTACCTGTCCGCTTGGGGCACACCGGCCCTCACTACCTGTCTGCTGGGCACACGGGCACCCACCACCTGTCTGTTAGGCAAGATCACCTGTCCGCTGGGCATATAGGCCCCTACCACCTGTCCGCTGAGTACACAGGCCGCCATCACCTTTCCGCAGGGCACACGAGTCCCCACCACCTGTCCTCTGGGCACATGGGCCCCTACCACCTGTCCACTGGGCACAGGGGCCCCCACCACCTATCCGCTGAGTACACAGGCCCCCATCACCTGTCTGCTGGGCACAAGGGTCCCCACCACCTGTCTGCTGGGCACACTGGCCCTCACGACCTGTCCTCTGGGCACGTCACCTGTTCTCTGGGCACATGAGCCCCAATTACTTGTCCTCTGCTCTGGGCATGTTCACCTGTCCACTGGGCACATGGACCCGCATCACCTGTCCGTTGGGCTCAAGGTCCCCGATCACCTGTCTGCTGGGCTAGGCACACGGGCTCCGATCACTTGTCCGCTGGGCTGGGCACACGGGCTCCGATCACTTGTCCGCTGGGCACGTGTTTTTTTAAAAAATTAAATGTACGTTGGGGCACTTTTTCCATTGAGTAGATCATGCTGGCACTGCGACTAGTTGATTGGGGGAAATACCAGGTATAACATTCCTACCAATGATTTTGACGATCTATCCTAAAGCCTGCTTTACACGTTGCAATTTCGCATACGATTTCGTATGCGATTTGTAACGCCCCCGTCGTATGTGAGTCACGTTCAATTTGTTGAACGTGCCGCTCATACGAGTAACCCCCCGTCACACATACTTACCCGTACATACGACCTCGATGTGGGCGGCGAACGTCCACTTCCTGGAGTGGGAGGGACGTTCGGCGTCACATCGACGTCACGCGGCAGCCAGCCAATAGATGCGGAGGGGCGGAGCTTAGCGGGACGTAAACATCCCGCCCACCTCCTTCCTTTCGCATTGTGGGCCGGGAGCCGCAGGACGCTGGTAAGATCTGTTCATCGTTCCTGGGGTGTCAGACACTGTGATGTGTGCTACCCCGGGTACGATGAACAATCTGACGTGCAATTCTAGAGACAGGTACGATGTGTATGCGATGAACGTTTTACCGTTCAATCGCAATCGCACGTACCTGTCACACACTGCAATGTATCTTACAATGCCGGATGTGCGTCACTTACGACGTGACCCCGCCGACACATTGTAAGATACATTGCAGCGTGTAAAGCGGGCTTAAGGCGGGCTTTGCACACTACGACATTGCAGGTGCGATGTCGGTGGGGTCAAATTGAAAATGACGTACTTCCGGCATCGCATGCGACATCGTAGTGTGTAAAGGCTCGATGATACGATTAACGAGCGCAAAAGCGTCGTAATTGTATCATCGGTGCAGCGTCGGCGTAATCCATGATTACGCTGATGCGACGGTCCGATGTTGTTCCTCGTTCCTGCGGCAGCACACATCGCTGTGTGTGAAGCCGCAGGAGCGAGGAACATCTCCTACCGGCGTCACTGCGGCTTCCGTAGGATATGCGGAAGGAAGGAGGTGGGCGGGATGTTTACATCCCGCTCATCTCCGCCCCTCCGCTCCTATTGGCCGCCTGCCGTGTGACGTCGCAGTGACGCCATACGACCCGCCCCCTTAATAAGGAGACGGGTCGCCGGCCAGAGCGACGGTCGCAGGACAGGTGAGTCCATGTGAAGCTGCCGTAGCGATAATGTTCGCTACGGCAGCTATCACAAGGATATCGCAGTTGCGACGGGTCGGGCACTATCGCGCTCGGCATCGCAGCATCGGCTTGCGATGTCGTAGTGTGTAAAGTGCCCCTAAGGATTAGCCACCAATATAAAGTACCGGACAACCATTTTAACGGCTCATGTAGACGTCTGTAAAAGTTGGTCCATGCACATACTGCAATGGACAGACTGCCAACTTGTCTCATAGGCATGTATAGAGACTGCCGAGTTCAGATCAGGAGAGCCGCAGATAGTCTGCATATTGCGGTTCGTGCAGAAACAGTTTCACAAACATTTACATAAGTCCTACTGTACATCATGGGGAAAGATGGGCTTACAGGGCTATTTCCAATGCTACATGTGATTAGTCACCTCTCCAATGCTAATCATTAGTAGTGGACAGAGACAAAGGGCAGAGCGTAAATAAGGTCCACCATTCAGATGGGGCATTTCTGAGCCTTTTCTTGGGATGGGTGGGGGCTCATATACCCAGCAATCAGAAAATTATCTTTCACCGGTCCTGACAATAGGTGATAACCTACAATAGCCATAAACTTATCGGCTAAAAAGTGGAATCTGGGTTGATGGCTGCCTGGGTGTAAGGAAAGGTGAGCACATCTCTACTTTATACTGCCCACCTACTCCTGCTGGTGGTTTCTGACTCTGTTGTTCCTTCGGAAGCACCCCCTGGGAGTGTTTTCCTCACTTTGTTGTTTCCTCTCGCTCTTCCTCTTCTCTTTTGCTCCCTGCACTTCTGTCTTCTATGCTTTCTTTTCTCAGTGAGCTGCGCTGTAGTAGCTCCGCTCCTCTCGCTTCTTATTGGTAAGTCTCTAATCCTGCCATCAGCTCACTCCATTGCTCCCTTGACCTGTCCATCAGGGGAAAGACAGGTGCTGATTGGTGATTTCCAGGTCCGTCAATCTCCTTGGAATTAGAAAAAGCTGTGCATTGTGGACAGTGGTAAACTCCTCTGCCTCCTATAGCCTGGGGAGGAGAAATCCATATGTGTGGAGCACCTATATGGGTTGGAAGGTGTGGCCACACTTATAGCTCTGGGGCCAAAAGGAGGATATATTTGTCACCAATAGTGTATTACACTCTCTTCTCCTTACCCTCTCCTGTAGTGACCTGATTTGAGCATTGCTGCTGCCCCGTCTCTAAGCATGATGCCTGTCACAACTACCAAAGCGGAGGCGGGGCTGCACAGCGCAGGGCTGGGATTGAAACTGTGAAGCCCCACAGGTGTTGTGTCGGTGCATACCTTCAGGGACTCCACGTAGCTGGTGCTGGTCACAGGTAGGGAATCTTCGGTTTTGATCGTGACGCCACTCTCAGTATTGCGGTCAGTGGGGACCGCCACTGCAGGTTAGGGGACGCCTGGGGCTGATGGTGGGTGCAGTCGGATGTAGTAGCCTCCTGAGAGTGAGGCAAGCCCCAGGGCCCTGTGTAGGTTTGTAGTACCACAAGTCGCAGAATGACTCACACAGGCAGAACTGTCTTTCAAGGGCTTTACTCACATTTGATGGCAGGGTGAGTAGCCCGGGCGTAGCTGGGATGAACCAGATGGGAACCGGGTATCCTTCAGGCTGACTTTATGAGGGTGACTACTGACTCGCCTTCCTTAGCCCTTGGTGGTTTGGGGTGACCCCGACTTTTAGTCCCTATGGGGGTCACCCAGGGAAGATGCTGCAGCCTCTCTCCCCCTTTTGTTTGCCGTTTGCTTGTTCCCCGGACCAGGCCACTCCAGCTTCTTGCCTCCTGTGACCTATGGGCCCTCACTGCGGTTACGTGGCTGCGGCTTTTGTGGTGTTGTGGTGTGGGCTTTGAGAGCCCCACACCGGCAGGTTTAGCAGAAGAAAGCTGGATCTATCTTCGCTTCGGGATCTGCCGCCCGGTTGGGCCTGGTGCTCTCTAGCAGTCTCCTTACTTCCCACTCCGTGCTTTCTCTCTAGCTGAAGCTGGCTTTCAGGCAGCACTCCTAGTTGACCGTTCTCCCCCGTCAATAGCCACTGCGCGGGCGCTGTTAGACAGCATCAACCCCACAGGTCTGCTCCTCACTGAGCCCTCTGGAGTTCTCCTCTAACTGACTCACTGCCCCTCCTCTCCTGTTCTTGCCTACGCCACCTAGCAACCAGACTCTCCACCACACCCCTTGAGAGGAGATGGAGGCTTTTGACCCCCTGCCACTATTCCAGTGGAGGTACAGGCTTTGCCCCCTCCTGGGATCCCCAGGGGTGCTCTCATGGGTACATGTGTGAGACCTGATCACTATGCGCCTGTGTACCACACCCCAGTCAGCCTTCTGGATTACCTGTATTGTACTGTCCCCAGCATGGGTGCAGTACTCAGTGGTGCCTGACCAGGTCAGGGGCGCCACATTCCCCCTTAGTTATCACCAGCACGTCCTCGGGCTGCAAGACAACATTTTAAAATGCATAAAACATTAAAACATGTAAAACATTTTTAAAAGCACCAGGTACCATACATCACCACCCTCCACCCACAAGTCCGTTAACCCACCCAAAACCCTTTCACGTTGGCCGCGACTTCAGCCACTTCTGGCAGGATGTAGAGGCGGCTTTCATGGTCTGGTGGTCTTCAGGGTATACCTGGCCTGGTGGATCCGCGCCTTCAGCCTCTTCTGGCAGGATGTAGAGGCGGCCTCCACAGTTGGTGCTGACCAGGTACCCTCTTTGTGGTGGTGAGCCAAGGCCCCATAAACAGGCGTGCTCTCTGGTTGCAGGTGAGCCAAGGCCCTATATACGGACGGGCTCCTCCTGGTTGCAGACGAGCCAAGCCCCTAAACAGGCTGACTCTGGTGGCGGTGGTGCCCTTTTGGTGTAACTATTTACACTGCAAGAGTTTGTGGCTATAGCCAGTTCATAGCCTTAAGGTTTATGGTTTTTCTCACAATAGTTTTTGTGGGCACATGCTTGAACTTGAGAACGTTGCAAAACAAACTTTTTCAAAACTTTAACTTCTGTACTTCTTACTTTACTTTACTTTACTCCTCTTTACCAGGGCTTGAGCCTGTATGGCGGTGGCACCTGCTGCTTTCCTGCTCTTTATCGTCGTCTGTGGTCGTTTCATCCGTAGGTTCTTTTTCTCTGCTTTGTCTTCCTTCTCTTTCTTTAGGACTTTGTGTTACGTCCAAGGCATACAATCCTCTTTCACCTTGATGCATAGTAAACTGGACTGAATCTCCCATCTTTAGATTTCTGCCAGGGTGTCCTCGAGGCAGATGAGCTCTCACATCTCTTCTGTTGACAAATATCCCTTCTTTGATACCAGGTGCTACGATGAATCCATATCCACTTTTCAAATTGAAATCCTCTACTACTCCTCTGCAAAGGGGTCCTCTGGCCTGGGCTTTGGACCTTCTCAGGGCTCGTTTTTCTTGCAGGTCTCTGACGGTGACTTCTCTCTGCTCTGGAGATGACGGTGCAGGGGATAGTTGCGTTCTGTTGCGGTGTGTCTTACGGGCTGGATTCTGTAGGGTGCAGCTCACAAACTCCCAGGTAAGGCTTTTGGGCAGTTCTTCTTCTGCAGATGGTGTCAGATCTTCCTCATCCCAGCGAGAATAGGGCAGCATCTCTGGCTCTGGGTATGGCTCTGGAGTCAGCCCCTCAACCTCCTGGCCTCCTCCCCCCCTTAGTTCTTCCTGGCACTCCTTGGGTAGCAGTGCTGGGGATGGACTTCTTTCTGCCGGCCCAGGTGGGGAACTCTTTGCCGTGGTTGCTGCAGGAGCTGTCGGGATACTCTTTGGGGTGTGCGGAGGGAGCATGTACCGCTCCACCATCTCCCGTGGGAACTTAGCTTCCAGGTCGGCTTTTAGCTGCCAGTATGCGGAGTCCTCACCTACCAGGGATTGCCTAGCAGGGACTTCCTGAACCTGGGGAGCCTTGTCTGCTCTGGCCTTGCAGGCCGGGGTAAATGGTACGTCAGCCTTGTCTTGGCGGGCCGCGCCTGGCATGGCGGCGGCCTGGTCTTGGCGGGCCGCGCCTTGTTTGGCGGCGGCCTGGTCTTGGCGGGCCGCGCCCTGTATGGCGGCGGCCTGGATCGGCGTCGCAGCTGCGATGGGGTCTGTGCAGGCTGGGCTGGGCATCGCTGCAGGGACCGGGTCTTGGTGGGCCGAGCAGGGCATCGCTGCGGCGGCCGGGTCTTGGCGGGCCGCACCTGGCGTGGCTGCGGCCTGGTTCAGCGTCGCCGCGCCGGGCGCCTCTTCAGGGACCGCGGGCGTGGCAGTAGGGGTCGGGGCACTTGCGCTAGCCGGGGCATCACTCGACTCACCCATCGTTGGCAGCATCGGGGTCTGAGTTGTCACCGCCCGATCTGGCACTCGGTGCGCGGCTCTCTCCTCGTAGGCCCGAACCGCCGCGGTCATCCATAGGAACTCCTCGCGTCCCTCTCTGATCAGCCTTCCGACCCTGGCTTCCAGTTGATCGCAGAACTCAGCAAGCTCCCGACACCACCAGGCAGCGGAGCCTGGCTCTGGGTCTTTGCACTCAGACGCCATTTTCATTAGCAAGCTGCTGGCTTCTCTTCTGCTCCGCCGTCTCCGGACGCTTCCGCTCTCTTTGCTGGCAAGCTCCGAACTCTGCAGGGGATCTCTGGGTAGCCACACCCCTTCGTGGGCGGTAACTTCTTCCAGCGCGGGCTGCTGTTGTTTTTTCAGCGCGCTTTTCATGGTGGCAATATGGCGGCGCTTCCAATTTTCCAAGCGGACCGCCCAGGCACATGGTCACCTGTCTGAACAGGTCTAGTCCTTATCCTGTTCGTGACGCCAGATGTGAAGCCCCACAGGTGTTGTGTCGGTGCATACCTTCAGGGACTCCACGTAGCTGGTGCTGGTCACAGGTAGGGAATCTTCGGTTTTGATCGTGACGCCACTCTCAGTATTGCGGTCAGTGGGGACCGCCACTGCAGGTTAGGGGACGCCTGGGGCTGATGGTGGGTGCAGTCGGATGTAGTAGCCTCCTGAGAGTGAGGCAAGCCCCAGGGCCCTGTGTAGGTTTGTAGTACCACAAGTCGCAGAATGACTCACACAGGCAGAACTGTCTTTCAAGGGCTTTACTCACATTTGATGGCAGGGTGAGTAGCCCGGGCGTAGCTGGGATGAACCAGATGGGAACCGGGTATCCTTCAGGCTGACTTTATGAGGGTGACTACTGACTCGCCTTCCTTAGCCCTTGGTGGTTTGGGGTGACCCCGACTTTTAGTCCCTATGGGGGTCACCCAGGGAAGATGCTGCAGCCTCTCTCCCCCTTTTGTTTGCCGTTTGCTTGTTCCCCGGACCAGGCCACTCCAGCTTCTTGCCTCCTGTGACCTATGGGCCCTCACTGCGGTTACGTGGCTGCGGCTTTTGTGGTGTTGTGGTGTGGGCTTTGAGAGCCCCACACCGGCAGGTTTAGCAGAAGAAAGCTGGATCTATCTTCGCTTCGGGATCTGCCGCCCGGTTGGGCCTGGTGCTCTCTAGCAGTCTCCTTACTTCCCACTCCGTGCTTTCTCTCTAGCTGAAGCTGGCTTTCAGGCAGCACTCCTAGTTGACCGTTCTCCCCCGTCAATAGCCACTGCGCGGGCGCTGTTAGACAGCATCAACCCCACAGGTCTGCTCCTCACTGAGCCCTCTGGAGTTCTCCTCTAACTGACTCACTGCCCCTCCTCTCCTGTTCTTGCCTACGCCACCTAGCAACCAGACTCTCCACCACACCCCTTGAGAGGAGATGGAGGCTTTTGACCCCCTGCCACTATTCCAGTGGAGGTACAGGCTTTGCCCCCTCCTGGGATCCCCAGGGGTCCTCTCATGGGTACATGTGTGAGACCTGATCACTATGCGCCTGTGTACCACACCCCAGTCAGCCTTCTGGATTACCTGTATTGTACTGTCCCCAGCATGGGTGCAGTACTCAGTGGTGCCTGACCAGGTCAGGGGCGCCACAAAACAACTTCAATGTAAGGATATGTGCACACGTTGAGTATTTGGTGCATACATTTTCTGCATCAAATCTGCACCTTCAAGCAGAAAAATACACCACAAACCACATGCGTTTTTGGTGTGTTTGTGCTATGCAGTTTTCTCAATGAAGTCCGGGGTAAAAGGGCTAAAAAACGCACGCAAAAACTAACCAACAAGTGACATGCTGCAGATTTTCTGCAACAAATCTGCAAAGTAAAAATAAGCAACGTGCGCACAACACTTCAGAATTCTCATTGACGTAGCATAGCTTCTGCAACAAAATATGCACTGTGTGCACACAGACTAAATGTGCAAATGGAAAGGGTGGCCTGTCCTGAGCCCTCCCTCCACCCTCCGGGCCTGCAAGTCCCTTGGTCCCTTACTTCCATCTCCCGCCGAGCCACCCTCTCACATCTATCGGGTCACTCCATCCGCCAGGCCCCATGGTCTGCTGCTATGGACAGTATGCCACTGCTGCTATAACCCATGTGCCAGCCCAGCGGACAACTGATGGGGGCCCATGTGTCCAGCCCAGCAGACAGTTGATGGGGGCCCGTTTACCCAGCGTACAGGTGATGGTGGTCCGTGTGCCTAGCCTAGCGGACAGGTGATGGGGGCCCTTGTGCCCAGCCCAGCAGACAGGTGATGGGGGTCAGCGTGCCCAGCGGACAGGTGATGGGGGCCCTTGTGCCCAGCAGACAGGTGATGGGGACCTGCGTGCCCAGCAGACAGGTGATGCGGGCCCATGTGCCCAGCGGACAGGTGATGGGAGCTCATATGCCCAGTGGACAGGTGATTTGTGCCCTTGTGCACAGCACACAGATGATCAGGGACCCATGTGCCAAGCCCAGCGGACAGGTGATGGGGGCACTTGTGTCCAGCCCAGCAGACAGTTGATGGGGGCCCGTTTACCCAGCGTACAGGTGATGGTGGTCCGTGTGCCTAGCCTAGCGGACAGGTGATGGGGGCCCTTGTGCCCAGCCCAGCAGACAGGTGATGGGGGTCAGCGTGCCCAGCGGACAGGTGATGGGGGCCCTTGTGCCCAGCAGACAGGTGATGGGGACCTGCGTGCCCAGCAGACAGGTGATGGGGACCTGCGTGCCCAGCAGACAGGTGATGCGGGCCCATGTGCCCAGCGGACTGGTGATGGGAGCTCATATGCCCAGTGGACAGGTGATTTGTGCCCTTGTGCACAGCACACAGATGATCAGGGACCCATGTGCCAAGCCCAGCGGACAGGTGATGGGGGCACTTGTGCCCAGTGGACAGGTGATGGGGGCACTTGTGCCCAGCGGGCAGGTGATGGGAACCCGTGTGCCAAGCGGACAGGTGATGCGGGCCCATGTGCCCAGCGGACAGGTGATGGGAGCTCATATGCCCAGCGGATAGGTGATAGAAACCCGTGTGCTCAGCGGACAGATGATGGGAGCTCGTGTGCCCAGTGGACAAGTGATTTGTGCCCTTGTGCCCAGCACAGAGATGATCGGGGACCCATGTGCCAAGCCCAGCGGACAGGTGATGGGGGCACTTGTGGCCAGCAGACAGGTGTTGGAGGCCCGTGTGCCCAGCGGACAGGTGATGGAGGCCCATTTGCCCTGCAGAGTGTTGACGGAGGCCCATGTGCTCGATAGATAGGTGATATGGGTCCGTTTGCTCGGTGAACAGGTCATCGGGGCCTGTGTGCCCAGCCCAGTGGACAGGAGATCGTGGCAAGTGTACCCAGCCCAGCGGACACACGATAGGGTCAAGTGTTCCCAGCCCAGTGGAAAGGTGATCGGGGTGATAGGGGCCCATGTGCCTAGCGATTAGGTGATAGGGGGTCCATGTGCCCAGCGACAAGGTGATAGGGGCCCGGCAAACAAGTGATCAGGGCTTGTTTGCCTGGCAGACAGGTGATTAGGACCCAGTGGACAGGTGATCGGGGCCCATGTACACAGATCGGCGGACAGGTATTCGGGGACCGTGCACTCAGGCCAGAGGACAGGAAATTGGGACCCGATGCTCCCAGCCCAGCGGACACATGATGGGGGTCCATGTGCCCAGCCCAGCTGATAGGTGATGGGGGCCAGTATGTCTAGGTCAGCCGACCGGTGATGGGGGCCAGCGTGCCGAGCTAAGCGGACAGGTGATGGGGCTCATGTGCCCTGCCCAACAGACAGGTGATGGGGACCCATGTGCCCAGCGGATAGGTGATGAGGGCCAGTGTGCCTAGCCCAATGAACTGGTGATGGGGGCCATGATGGCCAGCTCAGCGGACAGGAGATGGGGGCCCAGGCCAGCGGACATCTAATGGGGGCCAGTGGTGCCCAGCTCAGCGGACAGGACGAGGGCCCATGTGCGTAGCTCAGCGGACAGGTGATGGGGCTAATGTGCCCTGCCCAACAGACAGGTGATGGGGGCCCGTGTTCCCAGCGGACAAGTAATTGGGGCCTGTTATCCTAGTGGACAAATGATGGGAGCCCATGATTATCCCAGCTGACAGGAGATGGGGGCCCTGTGTGCCAAGCGGACAGGTGATCAGGGCCCTTATAAACCAATGTACAATTGATTGTGACCCGGGGGCCTGAGTGTTCAGCACACAAATGATAGGGGCCCGTGTGTCCAGCACACAAATGATGGGGGCCCGTGTGCCCAGCGGACAGGTGATGGGGGCCTGTGTGCCCAGCAGACAGGTGATGGGGTCCACGTACCTAGCAGACAGGTAATGGGGGCCCGTTATCCAAGCTGACACCAGGTGATCGGGAGCCGTATGCCCAAAGGACAATTGATATTGACCAGAGGACAGGTGATGGGGGACAGTGTGCCCGGCGGACAGGTAATGGGGCCCGTGTGCCCAGCAAACAGATGATGGGGGCCTGTGTACCCACCGGACAAG
Organism: Anomaloglossus baeobatrachus; assembly: GCF_048569485.1. Classification (NCBI taxonomy): domain Eukaryota; kingdom Metazoa; phylum Chordata; class Amphibia; order Anura; family Aromobatidae; genus Anomaloglossus; species Anomaloglossus baeobatrachus. The sequence continues at coordinate 101,250,460 of NC_134356.1, read as the reverse complement.
TGATAGGGGCCCGTGTGCCCGGCGGACAGGTGATGGGATGCCCATGTACCCACCGGACAGGTGATGGGGTGCCCGTGTACCCACTGGACAGGTGATGGGGTGCCCGTGTGCCCAGCGGACAGGTGATGGAGGCCCGTGTGCCCAGCAGACAGGTGATGGAGGCCCGTGTGCCCAGCAGACAGGTGATTAGGGGCCCATGCACCTAACAATCAATTGATCGTGACCAAAGGACAGGTGATAGGGGCCTTTATGCCCAGCGGACGAATGAGCGGGGGCCAGTGTGCCCAGTGGACAGGTGATCAGGGGCCCGTGTGCCCAGCCCAGTGGACAAATGATTGGGGGCCTGTGTGCCCAGCACAGTGGACAGGTGATCAGTGGCTCATGTGCCCAGGCCAGCGGACAGATGATCGGGGGCTCGTGTGCCGAGCCAAGAGGACAAGTGATGGGGGCCCATGTGCCCAGCCCAGCAGACAGGTGATGGGGGCCCTTACGCCTAGCAGACAGGTGATGGAGGTTCGTGTGCCCAACATAGTGGACAAGTGATGGGGGCCCGTGTGCCCAGCCCAGAGGACCGAGATCAGCTAATCAGCGGAGGTGTCGGACCCTGGCCGATTAGACATTGATGACCTATCCTAAATATAGGCCATCAATATAAAAGTAGTGGACAATCCCTTAAAGGTGCACTTTTTCTTGCTATATTCATTTATTTTAAGTTGTTTGGTAGCACTTGTCACTTTTCTTTATAACACTTGATTTCTATTAAGACATACACTGTCTTAAGTAGTATTATTTATTTACTATACCACTGTATGGCATTATTCCAGATGGATATATTCATATTTCCCCATACAATTGTTTTTAATGACATTTTTTGTGTAATCTCTTCTCTTTGAACTATTTTATTAATTCGATTTGTGAGAAATTATATAGAATTTACATCAGACGCTAGTAGTTAAATGTATGTTACGTTAATAGATATAAAAGAATGAGAACCTTGTATGGGGAAAAAGCAAACAATTGGTTTGTGTCACGCTCCCCGGGTCCCCTGCCTTGCTTCCCGGCTCACCTGCCTCGCTTCCCGACTCACCTACCACGCTCCCCGGCTTCCCTGCCTCGCTCCCCGGCTCCTCTGTCAGGCGTCCCCCGCTCCACAGCCTCCAGCCCCCATCACCTGCGCTCCCCAGGCGGCTCGGTCCCCGCTCCCGGCGCCCGTCGGCAGCTCTGCTCCAGGCCGGCTCCCCTGCCTCCTGTTCACCGCTCCCTGCCCTGGCTTCTGGCACCCGGGCCTCGCGCATGCGCATTAGGGCGCGTGCGCGGTCATTGACCCTTTCTTAAAGGGCCAATGTCCTCCAACAGGATATTGAAGGATCAGGTACTGGGTATATAGGGGGATCCTTTCCTAGTGGGCGGGGCCTGTTCTTCGTGTTTTCTAAGCTAGGAGTCAGGTCTCCTTGTGTCTGTGATATACTCACCTATCTCTCTCGTAGAGCCGATCCTGCCTCGCCAACCGGTCCTGACGATACCCGAACCCCGAACGGTGACAGCCTGCCATCCCGTCAGCTCCTGCCATCTCCGATCCCTGTGGTGACCCGTCTTCTCGCTCCATTGGTTCCGGACTCTGCCTGACGACATCTCGGCCTCCGAACCTGAGCTCCGTCACCCGGACTACCATCAGAGACCCCGTGGTCCCAGGGACTCCTTTACTCCACTCCTCTAAACGGACTGTCCTGCTAGTGCCCCGGCTACCGGGCACCTTGCCCTCGGTGAGGTGTTCAGCCCAGTGGATCCACCTCCTGGGTCTGCCCGTCCACCTGGCCCTAACAGTTTGTCACCATATTCTAAGGCGGGCTTTGCACACTACGACATTGCAGGTGCGATGTCGGTGGGGTCAAATTGAAAGTGACGCACTTCCGGCATCGCAGGCGACATCGTAGTATGTAAAACCTAGATGATACGATTAACGAGCGCAAAAGCGTCGTAATCGTATCATCGTTGCAGCGTCGGCGTAATCCATAATTACGCCGACGCGACGGTCCGATGTTGTTCCTCGCTCCTGCGGCAGCACACATCGCTGTGTATGAAGCAGCAAGAGCGAGGAACATCTCCTACCGGCGTCACTGCGGCTCCCGTAGGATATGCGGAAGGAAGGAGGTGGGTAGGATGTTTACATCACGCTCATCTCCGCCCCTCCGCTCCTATTGGCCGCCTGCCGTGTGACGCCGCAGTGATGCCACACGACCCGCCCCCTTAATAAGGAGGCGGGCCGCCGGCCAGAGCAACGTCGCAGGACAGGTGAGTCCATGTGAAGCTGCCGTAGCGATAATGTTCGCTACGGCAACTATCACAAGGATATCGCAGCTGCGACGGGGGCGGGGACTATCGCGCTTGGCATCGCAGCATCGGCTTGCGATGTCGCAGTGTGCAAAGTGCCCCTAAGCCCTGTAAATGTCTTACTTTTCTGCTTGCTTTATACGGTCACTACAGTTATTCATACCCATTGGAAATCCTGTGTTTGCTTTTAAAATCCACAGCGTTTCCTTATTGAAATTGGCATTCCCATCTCCAAGATCCTATCCCAGTATGTAAGAGGTGTAATGATAAGAATATTAGCAAATACCTAACGTTAGAGATGTAGTATAGTCTCCTGATATAGCCATATCTCTTACCTCATGCACAGAGAATTGCAGCTTAGGTATCCATGGTTATGACCACAAGCAGCTAATTATCCTTATATGAGTGGAGCTAACCATGGATACCTAAGCTGCAATGCCCTGCAGATGAGGTAAGAGACATGGCTATATCAGGAGAACTATACTACTTTTCTAATTGGAGGTATTTGCTAATATTCTTATCATTACACCTACTACATATTGGGACAGGATCCTGGAGATGGGAATACTCCTTTAGGCCTGCAACACACATCCGTGCCGCCGTCATTTTGATTTGAACACTAACTACTTTTTACTGACTTACTACAGCACTAAATTGGTTTTGTAACCTCATTGAGCATTGAACTTCATAGGCAGGTGTATCCAATCATGAGAAAAGGTATTTAAGGTGGCCACTTGCAAGTTGTTCTCCTATTTGAATCTCCTATGAAGAGTGGCATCATGGGCTCCTCAAAACAACTCCCAAATGATCTGAAAACAAAGATTATTCAACATAGTTTTTCAGGGGAAGGATACAAAAAGTTGTCTCAGAGATTTAAACTGTCAGTTTCCATTGTAAGGAACATAGTAAGGAAATGGAAGAACAGTACAGTTCTTGTTAAGCCCAGAAGTGGCAGGCCAAGAAAAATATCAGAAAGGCAGAGAAGAAGAATGGTGAGAACAGTCAAGGACAATCCACAGACCACCTCCAAAGACCTGCAGCTTCATCTTGCTGCAGATGGTGTCAATGTGCATCGGTCAACAATACAGCGCACGTTGCACAAGGAGAAGTTGTATGGGAGAGTGATGCGAAAGAAGCCGTTTCTGCAAGCACGCCACAAACAGAGTCGCCTGAGGTATGCAAAAGCACATTTGGACAAGCCAGTTACATTTTGGAAGAAGGTCCTGTGGACTGATGAAAGAAAGATTGAGTTGTTTGGTCATACAAAAAGGTGTTATGCATGGAGGCAAAAAAAACACGGCATTCCAAGAAAAGCACTTGCTACCCACAGTAAAATTTGGTGGAGGTTCCATCATGCTTTGGGGCTGTGTGGCCAATGCCGGCACTGGGAATCTTGTTAAAGTTGAGGGTCGCATGGATTCAACTCAGTAGCAGCAGATTTTTGACAATAATGTGCAAGAATCAGTGACGAAGTTGAAGTTATGCAGTGGATGGATATTTCAGCAAGACAATGATCCAAAACACCGCTACTCAGGCATTCATGCAGAGGAACAATTACAATGTTCTGGAATGGCCATCCCAGTCCCCAGACCTGAATATCATTGAACATCTGTGGGATGATTTGAAGCGTGCTGTCCATGCTCGGCGACCATCAAACTTAACTGACCTGGAATTGTTTTGTAAATAGGAATGGTCAAATATACCTTCATCCAGGATCCAGGACCTCATTAAAAGCTACAGGAAGCGACTAGATGCTGTTATTTTTGCAAAAGGAGGATCTACAAAATATTAATGTCACTTTTATGTTGAGGTGCCCATATTTTTGCACCGGTCAAATTTTGTTTAAATGTGGATTGCACATTTTCTGTTAGTACAATAAACCTCATTTCAATCCAGAAATATTACTGAGTCCATCAGTTATTAGATATATGAAACTGAAATAGCTGCTGCAAAAACCCAAATTGTTATAAAGAAAAAAGGTTAACATTTATAGGGGTGCCCAAACTTTTTCATATGACTGTAATAACCTGTAGTTCCAGGCTCCATTTACTTTAATGGAGGCATGTTTTTTGGAAAGTAACTGTAAAGGGCGGGGTTAAATTTTCCTGTCAAAACATAGTCTATGACATTCCCTGGGTCACATGATGTGCAAAATTTCGTGATTGTAAATGCGACGGTGCGGACACACTTTTCGTTTCACTTTTTCCCCATTATGTAGATAGGGGCAAAATTGATTGGTAAATTGGAACGTGCGAGGTTAAAATTTCGCCTCACAACATAGCCTATGACGCTCTCGGGGTCCAGACGTGTGAGTGTGCGAAATTTTGTGGCTGTAGCGGTAACGGTGCAGATGCCAATCCCGGACATACACATACACATACACATACACACACACACAGCTTTTTATATATGATTTATAATCCACTAGAATTAAACGGAACCTGAAAACTCCATCTGTTCAGAAATGCCTACAATCTACAATGAACTCACTGCTTCACCACCGTGCGGAGCTGCCGCCCGAGCACCGTGCAGAACTGCCGCCCGACCACCGTGCGGAACTGCTGCCAGACCACCGTGCGGAACTGCCGCCAGACCACCGTGCGGAATTGCCGCTCGCCCAATCTACACCCCACCTACTGTCTCCTCCCCAAAATCCTATAGAATGTAAGCCCTCAAGGGTAGGCCCCTCTTTCCTCTGTACCAGTCTGTCTATTGTTACTTATATATGTATTCTGTATGTAACCCCTTCTCATGTACAGCACCATGGAATTAATGGTGCTCTATAAATAATAATAATAATTAATTCTCTGATGGGCTCGCTGACTAATGGTACAATCCACAGGCCACAATTTAGTCTTTTTTTTGCACCTTTGTCGATCCCACAATCTTCTAACATATCTTTTTCTCTATTTTTAAACTATATAAAATATTTATTTTTGAAAAAAATTCCTATTTTTTATAGGGCTCAAATCTAATCTATATTTTTCATTTAAAATATAAGGTTATTTTTAATGGGTTTTTATGTGAATGTCAGGTGACTATTCATCTCCCACCCACCTCTCTTTGAATGTTAGTATCCTATTTAAGGAATCAACGCCATTGTATGTTTGATGTACATTAAGGATTTTTGTTCCTGAAGCAGTTAGAATGATTCTGAAACGCATAGAACAATAAAAATCACGTTTTATTTCAACAGATCTTCAGTAATTATCTTTTCCACTGGCAGCGCGGATTGACCCTTCTATCTTTGCATATTATCACCATTTACCCTGGAATCTGTAGCAGCCAGCACTGATCACGCACTCTACAGTGGTTGTGTCTCACACAACCACATCAGGGTAGTGGATTCTGGAAATTCTTTATCTGGTATCCCCAGGTAAGACACTATCTGCATCGTTACATAGGTTGAAAAAGACCTAGGTCCATCTAGTTCAACCTTTCTCCACCAATTATACATTTGTCATTAAGTAATTTCTAACCAACAATGTTGTGTGTACTGAGGAAATCATCTAGCCCTTATTTAAAAGTTGTTATATTATTATAATAATAATAATAATAATAATAATAATAATAGTAGTATCTGACATTACTACCTCTTGTGGTAGGGCATTCCACAGTCTGCGCCTTTTTGTCATTTCAGTTTTTATGTCGAAGAATAATGAGAGAGAAAGAGAATGTTTTAAGCCATTTTTATTACTTTCTGCAAAGTCAAAAGTTTATATACGCAAAAGGCCCCGTTACACGCAACGACATCACTAACGAGATATCGCTGGGGTCACGGAATTCGTGACGCACATCCGGCCTCGTTACCGACGTCGTTGCGTGTGACACTTACGAGCGACCGCTAACGATCCCAAATACTCACAAAATTGTTGATTGATGAAACGTCGTTCATTTTCAAAATATCGTTGCTGGTGCTGGACGCAGGTTGTTCGTCGTTCCTGAGGCAGCACACATCGCTACGTGTGACATCCCGGGAACGACAAACAACAGCGTTCCTGCATCCTCCGGCAACGAGGTGGGAGTGATGTTCATGCGGCTGCTCTCCACCCCTCTGCTTCTATTGGTGGCCTGCTGTGACGTCACTGTGACGCCGCACGAACCGCCCCCTTAAAAAAGAGGTTGTTCGCCGGCCACAGCGACGTCGTTAGGAAGGTGAGTTCGTGTGACGCGTACCTGCGATATTATTCGCCACGGGCAGCAATTTGCCCGTGACTTACAAACGCCGGGGGCAGGTGCCACCACTAGCGACATCGCTAGCGATGTCGCTGCGTGTAAAGCGGCCTTAAGAGTACTATGGCTTTAAACAATATGGGACAGCCCATATCATGATGTCATGTCTTTGGAAGCTTTTGATAGGTTTATTGGCAATATCTGAGTTGGAGACACATCTGTGGATGTATTTTAATGCCCATCTGCAACACACTTCTTCTTTGTGTAGCATCATGGGAAAGTCAAAAGAAATCAGCCAAGATCTCAGGAAGAGCATTGTGGACTTGTACATGTCTTGTTCATCCTTGGGTGCAATTTCCAGATAGCTGAAGGTGCCTTGTTCATCTATACACACAATTATCTGCAAGTACAAACAAGATGGGAATATCCAGTCATCTTGCCGCTTTGGAAGGAGACGTTTTTCGTGTACCAAAGATGAATGTGCTTTGGTCAGACATGTGCATATCAACCCAAGAACAAAAGCAAAAGACCTTGTGAAGATGCTGGTGCAAGCTGGTAAAATTGTGTCATTATTCATAGTGAAACAAGTACTGTATAAACATGGGCTGCCAGGAAGAAGCCATTACTCAAAAAAAAAATAAAAATTAATGTTTGCAAATTCACACAGATACAAATCCCTTAATTTTTGGAGACATGTCCTGTGGTCTGACGAAACTAATATTGAACTGTTTGGCTATAATGACCATTGTTTGAAGCTTTGAAACCTAAGAACACCATACCAACTGTGAAACACAGGGATGGCAGCATCATGTTGTGGAGTTGTTTTGCTGCAGGAGGGACTGGTGCACTTCACAAAATAGATAGCATCATTAGGAAAGACGATTCTGGCAATACTAAAGCAACATCTCAAAACATCAGCCAGGAACTTAAAGCTTGGGTGGAAATGAGTCTTCCAAATGCACAATTACCAGAAGCATAGTGCCAAACTGGTTACAAAGTGGCTTAGGCTAAGTTCACATTTCCGTTGTTTTGCATCAGTCACATGCGTTGCTTGACGCATGTGACTGATGCGTTGTACAATGGATGACAAAGAAAGGAATTTCATTGTCGGACTCCGTTGTGTGCGGGGGGCGGAGTTCGGGGGGGCGAAGTTCGAGGGGCGGAGCTAAGGACGTCAGTGCTGCGGTCTGCATGGCTGGAGACAGGTGAGTGTGTGTGTGTGTGTGTGTGCGTGTCTACATGCGTGTGTACATGCGGAGTGTGGGAGAGGGCGGAGCGTGAGGGGGCGGAGCCGAGCGGGGCCGTGGAGCTGAGGACGTCAGTGCCGCGGGGACTGCAGGGCTGGGGACAAGTGAGTGTGTGAGTGTGTGTGTGAGTGTACACATGCGGAGTGCGGGAGGGGGCGGAGCCGAGTGGGGAAGTGTCGGCCTCCTTGCACACTGTATCCAGGGTAAATATCGGGTAACTAAAAGCAAAGCACTTTTTGCTTGGTTACCCGATATTTATCTTGGATACCAGCGTACACCGCTTAGTGCGGTCTCCCTGCACCCGTAACCACTGTAAATATCGGGTAACTAACCAAAGCGCATTGCTTGGTTACCCAATGTGTATCATGGTTACGGGTGCAGGGAGCCAGAGAGAGCATGCGCAGCAAAATCCTACGGATCGCGCTGCTCAAAAAACGTTATAGGCTGCGTTGCTCCTGCCCGGCGGTCAGGTAAAAAACGACTGACCGCGACGCGGCGGATGCAACGCAGCATCACCAGTCGCAATCCGTCACTAATAGAAGTCTATGGGGAAAAACTGGATGCCTGCAAAATATTTTGCAGGACACCGTAATTCCTCTAGGCAACGGATTGTGACTGATGCAAAACAACGGAAGTGTGAACTTAGCCTTAAGGATAACAAAGTCAATGTTTTGGAATGGCCATCATAAAACCCTTATCTCAATCCTATTAAAAATTTATGGGCAACAGCGCTGCTGCATTTGCAAACCCAGCTTCAACTATCCTCAATCGTCTTACCATACACAACAGCGCCATTGCGCTTACATTTCCACACTCCAGCTACCCTTCCTTAACCTCTTAATGACCGCGGGCAGTTATATTACGTCCTAGCGGTCATAGTGTTTCTACCCGCGGTCTGACGCCGGCAGAATGCAGCGATCGGCGCACACCTCAGCTGATTTTTACAGCTGAGATGTGTGCCTGCCAGGCACGAGCAGAATCGTTATCTACTCGTGCCGTTTAACCCATTAAATGGCGCTGCCAATATGTGACAGCACCATTATAATGGCATCGGTGGTAAAAATTTACTCACCGGCCGATACCAGAAGTCACGTGACATGATCACGTGACTTCCGGTGGTTGTCATGGTAGCACAGGGTCATGTGATGATTCCTGTAGCTCACATTAAATTACTTTCGGTTTCACTCGGCCCGGAGCTGGGTGAGGCAGAAAATGAGCATTTCTGCTGTTTACAGCTTTATAGCTGTGATCAGCAGACATGGCAGAGCGATCGGATTGTTGATCCATAAAGCCCCGTAGGGGGACTAGTAAAATAAAAAAATAAAAAAAAGTTACAAATATATTTTAGAAAATTAAACAAATATAAAAACACCTGACAGTTCAAATCAACCCCCTTTCGCTCCATTGAAAGGGTTAAAAAAAATAAAAATATACACATATTTGGTATCGCTGCATTCAGAAACACCCGATTTATATGAATATATGGTGAAAAATTTTGACATGACCATATTAGTTTTAATTAAAATAGGGGAAAGATTATTAAACTTGTATTGTCTCATATAAACCTCATAGTGCAGTTTATCAAAAACGCATGAACATTTGGTGAAATTATGACATGACCATATTATTTTTAATCAAAATAGGGGATAGATAATTAAACTTATATTGTCTGATATATAATTTTTTAGTGCAGCTGAATTTTATAAAACTTGTGAATCATTTGCTCGGCCAAATGCCCCAATGTCCACGGCCAAAAACTTATACTGTGCATCGGCAATTGCCATTAGCACAACTGAAATTTTTTTTTTATAATTGTAGTATTCTGATCCAGTGTTTTGTGGCTTAAGAATCCTGATATGCTTGCCGTCCACGGCACCGCAGCAATTAGGGAAGTTGCATATTTGGTAGAATTTATCAGCTGCATCCATCTATTGCTGCTCTGTGGGGTGAGGAATATATTCGTCTTTTAAACATTCCCACAAAGCCTGGCATGTGGAGTTGACGATTCCAGAAATTGTAGAAATCCCCACTCGGAATTGAAAGTGTAAGGAGGAGTAAGATTCTCCAGTAGCAAGAAATCTGTAAAAGATCAAAAGAAAAATTAATAATCAATCATACTTGGAAAAAAATTACATTAAATTTTGTGTACCACATGCTTACCTCAAAGTAATGAGTAGACACTCGGCAGGACTAATAGCCTTACGAAAAAAAGTATCTTTACGCTTGATAAAAGGAACCACCCGCTCCAATAGACGATTAAAAGTTTCCTCAGGCATGCGCACATTGTTGACAAATTTTTCAGGGTGCCTTCTCAATTCAAGGTAAAGAGTGTTAAAGACACCACGGAAAATCCTGCTTTCATTAATGGGGTGAACCCAGTAGCGACGCCTTCTCTGTTGACGACGACGTTGCCGTTGAGCTTCTGAAAATCGATACGCCAAGACATTTGCCTGGTAGGAATATTCAATATAGGCTTTAGCGATCTTCCCCATTATGACATCCATTTCTCTCGTTTTCTGGGCTGTCTGAGATAGATTGTGCCTCCTCTCATATATATATATATATACACTTGAAAATGTAAATTTCATGAGGAACGCCCCCTAATTATCCAATTAGCAAAGAAACGGATTCCGACGGATTCCGTTTTTTTTGACGGATAACGGAAGCATAACGGATGTAACGGATCCGTTATTTTACTGGAATCCATTAACGGATTCCAGTAAAATAACGCGTCAAAAGGGTCCGTTGGAGATCCGTTGTTTGACGGATGCGTCGTTTTAACGCACCTACTGTTTTGACAGAGTCCTGCAAACGCAAATGTGAAACTAGCCTAAGCCATTATACTAGTAAACACTGAGTAAACTTAGTGGCATCCTAAAAGTGGCTGTTGGACTTCCATTAGTGTCCCACTGGTGAAAAGCTATTTGCAGCACCTCTGCATGACACCCTCACGCACATTTTGCTACGCTAATTTTATAGCAAACTCAGGGAATTCCTTGCTGCATTTGATCATTCGGAGGGATAGAAAGAGAGGCTTCCTTTACTGTCCTGGTACCCACAGAACACGGCCACTGTACCCACCTGTCCACTTTTGCCACGCTATTTAATTTGCCCAAAGAGCTGACTCTTTTTCTGCCTTCCTAAAATTGTCTGTAATACTAAGTTAGTGTTCCTTTGCTGCCAAGCAAGGTACAACACATGTGCATTCTACACTCCTTTCCATTTCTGGAATGCAATTATTAACTGCAGGTAGTCCAGCCAATCTGTGACGAAGGTGCAGGTGTGGATATAATGTAGCCTGCATCCAATGTTGGTTTTCTCGATGTCTGACAGCTCAACAATACCATCTCTTTCCACTTCCAAAACAAGTGATGACCTGCCAATCACACTCCCTGTTGTGTGTAAAGGGGTGGAAGTTCAGTGTGAAAAACCATGTGAGACTGCTGTCCCCACAGTCACAGAGGATGAAGAGCACGCAGATGCACTTGATGGGGCAGGTGGTGGTTGCACAGGCACGCTAGGCCGCATTGTAGCACAGTGAAATTCACATTGCGACTTATGCTTCATTTTAAGTCGTGTACAGGGTGGGCTCCCCAGTATGCAGCAAAACCATGAACAGGAAAAGGACTCTAGTCAGTTGGGTTGATAAATGATTGTTTAACTTTACCAAAACAAACAATAAGAACCATGCATACAATTTAAATAATTGAACAATCTATTCTGTCGCCTACTACCTGCTAATCCCTCTGTGTAGCAGTAATTGTGTGTTTGTGCGTGTGTGTGTGTGTGTGTGTTTGAACACGACTTACCAGTGGCGCATCACAAGAGCTTCCCAGTTATCTACCTAAACATAGACAAAACACATTACCCCCCCTGAATACCCTTGTTAGCTGAAGCCTCACAGATAAGGCATATGATAACAGTGTGAATGCAAACCACACAGCTCTGCAACACAGTCATGGAAATCTTGAAAATCAACAGTCAATGCAAACATGTGTCACTGTCCCTCTATGATTTAAACTGTACGTGACAGTGCAGAGGCAGCAAGTCTTATTGTCTATAAATAGTCGGCCTACCCAGAACAGATATGTGTTTTGCTAATAAAACAAAGTGTTGCGTTCCCGCATTATTGTCTGGGCACAGCCTACCGTACCTGGGTACTGTGATGTCCAGTTGCCAGAAATACAGACTTTACGCTCCTCTCACGGTAAGCAGTATAGACAGCACCGTAAGAATGTTGGTCTGTGGCACAGGATGCTGCTCACTGGCGTTAAGGTACTCCTCACCAAACTCCAAAATGACTCCCCTCACAATTGAACGAAGTGTTTCCGCGGTGGCTCCTTGCTGTAACACACACCTTTAGCTTTTCCTTCTGTTCATAGACAGCATCTCCAAGTCCACACCCGAAGAGCAATTTCTCCTCCACGTCTAAGTGTGGAGAGGCAGCTAGTGCGCATGCGTGTGCCGATTTACCCCAGCCGCAGCCTAACTACAGTGTTTCGCCTAGTGAGTATGCTCAGCCTGACTGTGCCATTCCTGAGGCTAAGTCTTCATTTCGGGATACAGTGCATGCTCCCACACTTAGTGCGAAAAGCCTCTTTGCACAGGTACTTGCACTCCGTGCCGGGTCTAAGTCCTGTTTTGTGCCTAGACACCATGCTAAAGCTGATAGTCTTTTTTCAGAGACTGTATTTCATGCTTCTGAGCATGCTCAGGCACTTACTGCATCAGAGACTAGGTCCGGTAATGAACTCTTTGGCCCTGCCCCTGATGTGGGGGGCCCATATAGACCACAGGGCATCAGGTGTCCTGACGATGTGGCCAGGCCACTCCCAAATGGCTTGCAGAGGCCCGCCCCTATGACTTGTCACCTCATTATTGATGGTCAGACGATGACTGGTGAGGTGTTTGTGTCGTGGCAGCCATGAGGTCATTATTGAAGTTGCGGTTCCAAATAGGATGCTAGTTATGCCACTCATGACGTGTCACTCTGCTTTTGTCTCCAGGAGGTGCATTGTGGTCCACCCTGATTTGGGGCGGACCCAGGTTATAAAACGGGCTGGAGCCAACAAGGAGGTGCGCAGTCTTCTATTATGCTCCGAAAGAGCACACCTCCATGTGTTGAATCCATTGCGGCTTTAGGCCAGAGGTAGGCAGGGATAGGGCGTCGATGCAGGCCGCCACCACAGTTGGTAACGCAGAACGGTTAAGATCAGCTCCTGTCCTACAAGTCCTGCTTGTGCAGCCCAGTGACATTAACAGGCCTGCTGCTGCTGATGCGCCTGCTGTCCACAGGTGTGGCCCCAATGCACACGGTCAGCGTACTCAAAAGCCCCTGTGATGTTAACAGGGAGTTCCTGGGCTGGGTGGGCGTGTGAACCCTGTGACGCTAACAGGGCTCCTAGTCTCCAGATCCGAGTGGCGTCTAACTCGGTTCAGGCTACTATTAGTTTCATAGCCACACAGCTCTGTATCCTCCACCTAACCTTCCAGTTGCCAACCTCTCCTTTTCCATCTGGGAGCACGGTGGACACTGACTGCTGATGGGGATATATACCTTTCTCTTTCTTTTCTTATTAATTTTCGTTATATAGCGGTAACATAGTATATACCACCTTATCCAAATCTGCCAGTCCCACCGTAACAGATGGTGTTTCTTCATCAAATGTTACTTTTGCTTAACCACCAAACCCACGGACAAAAACTTTTTTCCCTTTTCCAACACACCTGTTCCCCTTTCCACCAGCATCTGTCCTTTTTCAACTCATTTTGTATATGACCAAAAGTGCAACTCTGCAGGGACACCGTACTCAATGCCATCTCAGCACAGCAGCCAGCCCTCGGTCCCTCAGATGTGGACAAGTAAAAGACCATTTCCTCCTATCCATGACAAAGCGTTGAGATTCACTCTGTGCAGCACTGGTGTTTAGTGAAAAAGCAGATCTAAGATTGCATACCACCTTCTGCAGATACTCCTGTATACGTGCGTCCCTTTCTATGGCAGGAATTATTTCGCCAAATTTTGTCTTGTACCGGGGATCTAACAGTGTGGCAACCCAGTAGTTAGCATTACTTCGAATTCGTACAATCCGAGGGTCATGTTGTAGGTAGTGCAGCAAGAAGGCGCTCATGTGTCTTGTGCATCCAGGAGGACCAAGTCCTTGGTGTGTTGGTGGCAGAGAGGTGAGAATCGTGCCTCCTTCCTCTGCCCTCTCCCCCCAACCTCGCACAACCGAAATGTGAGCAAGCTCTCACTCATCTGCTGAGTCTTCCATGCCCATCGCCAGTTCGTCCTCCATTTCTTCATGGGCTCCTGCACCTTCCTCAACACTTTTTGCTGATACTATGCGCCCTTGTTAATCCCTCTCCCCCACCATGACTGCCGCCTAGGTGCCGCTGACCATCTGGACCTCGTAGATCTTGTTATCCCTTCCGCATATGACTCCTCCTGTACTTCCTCCCCTTCCTCTTGTCCCATATGACTACTCCTGTACTTCCTCCCCTTCCTCTTGTCCCAACACCTGACTCCGAATAATGCTTACAGTGTGCTCCATCATGTAGATGACCAGAATTGTCACGCTGAGAATGGCATTGCCAGTGCTAAACATCTTCGTCGACATTTGTAAACTGTGTAGAAGGGTGCATAGGTCCTTGATCTGACACCACTCCAGCAGCGTGATCTGCACCACCTCTGGATCAAGTTAGGCCAGGCTATATGTCATAACGTATTGCAGCAGGGTTCGGCGGTGCTGCCACAAACGCTGCAACATGTGCAGTTTCAAATTCCTGCGTGTCGGCACATCGCATTTCAGGCGTTTAACTACCAGACCTAAAGACTTCTGGAGCGACGAAAGTTGTTGAGCTGCTGTGTGCGAACGATGGAAGTGAGCACATAGCGAGCGTACCCGCTGCACAAGGCCATGTAGGCCGGGATGGTGTTTTAAAAATTGCTGGAGAACTAGATTGAACACGTGAGCCACACAAGGCACGTGTGTCACATTGTCACGGCGAAGGGCCGCACCCATGTTTGCATCATTGTCACACCCGGCCTTCCCTGGCTGCTGGTTGAGTGGAGACAACCATTGATGAAACTTGGTCTCCAGAGCTAACCGTCCACAACTTCTCAGCGGTGTGACTCACATTTCAAAGTAAACATTTGACCGCATGATGGCATTGAGCTCTGCTGCCAGCATAGTAAGGAGGTGTGTGGTTTTCCTTGTGTGCAGTTACAAGGAAGGGTGCCCTGACCACACAGGGTTTGGGCCGAGGTGAAGGACCCACACGAGGTTGAGGAGGCAGAAGCAGTGTATTAACTTCTACATACAGAGGAAGGATTGATACAACTCGTGGGGACAGCAAGACTTGTACAGCAGACCGTTCTCCATCTCTCCCCATAGTAACCCATTGCCCAGTCAGCGACATGTAACGCCCCTGTCCATGCTTACTGGGCCAAGTATCTGTGGTGAAATGCACCCTGTCAAACAGTTTCTCAAAGAAGCAGTGATGTTTGGTGCGACATGCTGGTGTAGCGCGTGCACGCCTTTGTTGGAGAAGGAGTGGCGCCTGGGCATCGGCTCTTGGGGCACTGCGATGGGCATAAGGTCTCGAAAATCCTCGGTTAAAAAGGTTGGAAAGGAAGCATTTTGGTAGCCAACAGTTTGCAGATGCTGAAAGTCAAGCTCTAAGCCATGTCATGCCCTTCTAAAAGCATGTAAAACACAGCAAGGGGACTCCAACCACAGTCTCCCTCGTTTCCACTAATTGGGCCACACACACCCCACTTGACTGGCATCAGTTGACCCCATTTTCAAGATGAAAAAGATCCTTTGCATGAAGCACTCTCAAAAATACGCGTGCCTTTCACCTCCCCTGGCTGAGCCAGGGGAAGAAAAGTCCTCTGAGAGCCATGACTTGTTCATCTTGGTTCTTTTTTCAAAAGCGAGAGGACTCCAACCACAGTCTCCCTCGTTTCCACTAATTGCGCCACACACACCCCACTTGACTGGCATCAGTTGACCCCCATTTTCAAGATGAAAAAGATCCTTTGCATGAAGCACTCTCAAAAATACGCGTGCCTTTCACCTCCCCTGGCTGAGCCAGGGGAAGAAAAGTCCTCTGAGAGCCATGACTTGTTCATCTTGGTGAATGTTAGTCTGTCCACATTGTCAGTGGACAGATGCGTGTGCTTAGCTGTCAGCACACCCCCAGCAGCATTGAGGACACGTTCCGAGAAAACGCTGGCTGCGGGACACAACAAGATCCCCAAGGCGTACGTGGTGAGCTCAGGCAATTTATCCAGATTGGAAGCCTAAAATGAGTAGGGCTCAAGTTGCACAGAAAAGGCATCGACGTTCCCTTGCATATACTCATATCTGTGTCTCCTCCTCTTTTTCCTTGTCCAGCTCCTTTGTTTTTGCATGAGTATATGTCCTTGTCACTTTCCCATGTGTTTGTGTTGTGAGTTGTTTGTCACTTTTTGGACACCTTTGAGGGTGTTTTCTAGGTGTTTTTATGTGTTTGTGATTGCCTGCCATTGTTTCCTATGCGGTTCGAGTGGTTCGTCGAACGTTCGCCGAACCGAACTCGAACGGGATCTCCGTTCGACGAACCGAACTCGAGCCGAACCACGGCCGGTTCGCTCATCTCTAGTTACCAGCGAACACCGGCTCCCGGTACACATGTGCAGGGAGCCGGCATACACTGCGGTCAATAATGAAGTGTCATGCAGCGGTGAAAGAGTTAAAGACACTGCAAGACACTTCATTATAGGCAGCGGGCACCCCCAGAAGAGCGAAGACTGAAGAAAGAAGACCCCGCAGTCATACTCACCAGACGCCGACCGGGAGCAGGTGAGCGCATCAAGGTCCTGCAGCGGCGGAACACACAAACACGCACACACATAAGAACAGACACACACACACATCAGATCACACTCACTCACTCTCACACACACATCAGATCGCATCCACACACTCACAACATCCAGTGATATCGCTTACTTCTCGGCGGCGATACTGTGCGTGCAGTGACCTTCCAGGACCTGCCGGAGGATCACATGGCCGGAAGCATGTGGTATCTCCGGATGTTGTGAGTGTGTGAGCGCGTATGTCCGATATCGTCAGTGTGTGTGTGCGTGTATGCGATTGGGTGTGTGCGTGTGTTCTGATGTGTGAGTGTATGCGATCGGATCTGTGAGTGTCGGCAGAAGGCAGAGGAGCACGGCGTGCAGCACAGCTGCTGGGACCGCCCACCGGAGGGCACAGGGAGAAGTGGGGTGTGAGTGTATGCGATCAGATGTGTGACTGTGGAGCATGATGGGGAGTGCACCGCATGGGGGATGGAGCACGATGGGGGGTGCGCAGCATGGGGGATGGAGCACGATGGGGAGTGTGCAGCATGGGGACTCTGAATAGTAGGATCACTCTACTGCTCTCTATATACAGTATGATGGCACCCATAGCACCTTCCTCAAATGATAAACATAGACCTGACCCATTAATAACAGTTTAAAAACCCTATACTCCCCGTCCTCTGCAGCTTCCATCTCCTCTTTCTGCTTGTGTAGTAAGGCCTAAGCCATACGGCGAGAAAATCTGTGCGAGTGGAGTGCGATAAAACATCGCATTCCACTCGGACCAATTCTAGCCTGTGTGTCAGCGCACATGAGCGATTATTTTCTCAGCCCTAATTGGACCGAGAAAACAATCGCAGCATGCTGCTACTGTAATGCGAGACTCTTTTCTCTCGCACCCATTCAAGTGAATGGGGCGAGAGAAAAATCGCACTGCACTCAAGGTACACTGGTGTACCACGCGTGCAGAGCGAGAATCGCAATAGCTGGCTATGGAGGAGAGAGGAAGAGAAATTCCACGTTCCCCTCCTCCGTGCTGGCCCGCCCCTCCTCAGACCGCAGTCGCAGGGATACTAGCATGACACTTGGCTCCTGCTGTGCTGCCAGCGCGAGCCGAGTGTCATGCGAGCATTGCACTAGTGCCCCGTGTGGCCCCGGGCTAAAGCGCCTTCTCAGCTGAAACAATGCAGTAACATCTAGAGAATAACCTGGCACTCCAGGTTATTCTCTATATACTGCCTTTTTTCCCCTGGGCACCCATTCTTTTTTAAACAGTGAGCGAGAATATTCTACTTTTGATAATGCAGTAATATCTTTCTTCATTACTATGATGTTTGCTGCATTGTTTTTGCACACTTCTGGCTGTACTTTCCTGCTATGAGTACGGCTGGCACTGAATTTGCATGAGATCTAATATATAAAGCTGAATGTGTGTATGTATGTGTGTATGTCCGGGATTGGCATCCGCACCGTGGCAGCTACAGCCACAAACTTTTGCACACTCACACTTCTGGACCCCGAGAGCGTCATAGGCTATGTTTTGAGGGGAAATTTTAACCCCGCTCTTTACAGTTATTCGCCAAAAAACCTGCCTCCATTAAAGCGAATGGAGCTGGGAGCCACAGTGCAGCCAGAACTTCAGAAGAATGCGCAGCCACGCCCTTATTGTTACGTCACCGCCGGAGTCTGCTCCAGCGACTTCTGCTCCGATCGCCAGGCGACGCCGTGTTCCTGCCGTGGATGGTGCTGGGAGAGAAGTCGATGCCAGCGGCACCAGTGGGCGCAGGCTCCGATCATCCACTGGGCTGGGTTAGCTTGGGATCTGCAGTACCGCTGGCTGACTGTGGGTGGCATGTGTCTTCCAGCTGAAGTTGCCAGCGTTCAGCTACAGCCAATGGGAAGACACCACACCCTTCTTATTTCCCCTCCTGTCACATGATTACTGCCAGATATAGTTCTGATTTTCCTGGCTCCTGTTATGTCTGATTCTGTTTTGTGATTCCTGTGTGTTTTGACTACCCTTCTGCCTACTGTTTTTGTACCTTGCTGCCCGACCCGGATTTGACTCTGCTATGTTTGCTGACTACGTCACTGCCTGCCGATTCTGTCCCTGTTCTGCAATTCCTGGTTTGACCCTGCCTGACTACTACTCTCATCAGACTGCAGCCTTCCACAGGTAGTGATCTCCAGTTCCCTGTGTAATTCCAAATCCCTGTATAGGGGATAAAGGGTTTCAGGGTTCTGGGGGTCCTACTTGGTGAGTGGCTTCCCTCTAGCCTCCCCTTTACAGCCCATCTGAGTCTGTGGATCCAGGCAGGCGTTACACTTATATGGAATGTTGGCGTGTCACAATGCAGCCAGGGAAAGAGACAGACACAGGCAGGGAAAGAGGCAGACACAGACAGGGTAAGAGACAGACACAAAGAGACAGACACAGACAAAGAGAGACTGACAGGGAAAGAGACAGACAGGGAAAGAGAGGGAAAGAGAGAGAGACAGGTTAAGAGACAGACAGACACAGGGAAA
This sequence comes from Anomaloglossus baeobatrachus, assembly GCF_048569485.1. Classification (NCBI taxonomy): domain Eukaryota; kingdom Metazoa; phylum Chordata; class Amphibia; order Anura; family Aromobatidae; genus Anomaloglossus; species Anomaloglossus baeobatrachus. The sequence goes on along the minus strand of NC_134356.1, from coordinate 101,231,332 downwards.
CAGACAGACAGGGAAAGAGACAGACAGGGAAAGAGACAGACAGGGAAAGAGACAGACAGGGAAAGAGACAGACAGGGAAAGAGATAGACAGACAGGTAAAGAGATAGACAGACAGGTAAAGAGATTGAGACAGAAGGAGAAAGAGACACACAGTCAGAGACAGACAGGGAAAGAGACAGACAGACAAAGATAGAGAGAGAGACAGAGAGATATATACAGAGGGGGAGACAGACAGAGAATGGGACAGAAACAGAGAGACAGTTACTATCCCAGGTGTTAATATATTCTATTTATACATTCTATCCCGGGAATGTTAATACATTCTATTTTGTTAACAGCAGTTATAAACCCGGGCGAATCCGGGTAGTACAGCTAGTTTCGTATAAACTGAATTAAAAAGTTAGAAAAAAAATGTCAAAGGGTGCCGTAGCGACCATACCGAACTGTCACTTTTCTTAACAACAATTTGAATTTGGGGTTTACATTTCAGGGTCCATATACCAAAATCACCTTTTTGGATTATTTTTAGAAGGAGTTCCTAGTACAGGCAGGGTACGTACATCCTTATACAGGAAAAAAGTAGCAGGCAACTCTTTATTGCTGTCAACTAGTTGACGTGCTGCACACAACATTAAGGCTAAGGCTATACCCTCAGGTGAGGGTACACATGCTCATCACATATGTTGAGATGACTCTGCTTTCTTAAAGGGAACCTGTTACCACTTTTTTGGCCTATAAGCTGCGGCCACCAGCATCGGGCTCTTATATATAGCATTCTAACATGCTGTATATAAGAGCCCAGGCTGCTGTGAGAACATAAAAAACACTTTACAATACTTATCTAACGTCGCGCAGTTGGCCATATGGGCGTCTCCGTTGTCCGGTGCCACCTCTTTTGGCCATCTTTATTCTCCTTCTCTAGCCGCGGTGCATGACGCGTCCGACGTCATACACACTCGCCAGCATTCAGGTCCTGCGCAGGACCGGCGAGTGTGTATGATGTAGATGCATCATGCACACAGGCTTCAGAAAGAGGACGAAGATGGCTGAAAGAGGAGGCGCCGGTACCGGAGACGCCCATATGGCCAACCGCGCGACCGTTAGGTAAGTATTATAAAGTGTTTTTTATGTTCTCACAGCAGCCTGGGCTCTTATATACAGCATGTTAGAATGCTGTATATAAGAGCCCGGTGGTGTTGGCCGCAGCTTATACGCCAAGAAAGTGGTGACAGGTTCCCTTTAAATGAAAGGGCAGCCAGCAGACTTCTTGATCAGGGTACATATGGGATGAGAGACAGGCAAGGACACTGTACACTTTAGCACAGCTGACAACGGGACCTGACAATTAGCTGGCTAGGGAACAAACCACTAACTAATAGCGTTCATCAGGCCCCTCCCCCAGTAGGAGAGTGCCTTAAGTACCCAGTGCCTCTCAGTGATAGGCTGAGGCACTTTCAGGAAATGGTGTGCTGGCCCTTTAAGAGTAGGGCAGAGGTGTGCGCGCACGCCCTAGGAGCATGCCCAGAGAACCTGCAGGCCCTGGGAGGGGAAAGCAATAAACGCCCATGTGGAGTACCGCAGGAAAGCCAGGTAGCGTCGTGCAGACCGGCCGCAGCGGTGAGTGTGGATGTCCCTGAGAGGAGGGGAACGAGGGATGGAGAGACACCAGAGCTGCAGGTTAAAACTGCATTATTGTTACTGTTTACAATGATTTTAGCCTCTCAAAAACCTGACAGCCAAATTATTGATCCCATTTCATGTATATGGCTGGCTATAATTGTATATTTGTAATTAGCAAACTAAATATGTAGTTAATCCTTCGAAAGCGATTATTATACGGACATCTTGATGTGATCCCCCCAACTTACGACCCACAGAAATGAGCAAGAAAGCAGTCACTCTGTAACAGCAGCTCCTGATCAGTTGGGACCAACATGAGGTCCTGGATATTAAAATGCATGGGAAGTTTGTAACACATCTATAAAAAGGTTGTTTGTTCAACTTAACTTCTATGCCGGTAGCTAGAATGTCAATATTTTTTTCTATTGACCTTCACATACACTGTTCAGTGTGATACCATGGGAATTCACCACAAGGCAATCAATGTTAATTTTAGAAGTGCACACACTACATCATGTTACTATGAAAATGGTTTCAGTGTTCTTAAAGGGAACCTGTCAGCAGAAATGTCCCCTAAAACCTAACAGATTCCCCCTCTGCAGCTCCTGGGCTGCATTCTATAAAGGTCCCTGTTATCATTGTGCCCACTTTCTGACCGAAAAAAAGTGTTTATAAAGTTGTACCTTTTTGGCTTCTGATTCTGTAAATCTGTCACGGGGGCGGGCTGCCTGACGGCCGTTATTCTGCCCCCTGGTCCTGTATGCCGCCCCCATCGCTGATTTCAATACTTCTGGACGCCGCCCACTGCTCCAGCCATTCCCGCGCATGCCCAGTGCCCATCTCTCGTGGATGAGCACTGTGCCCAGCGTCACCGCTGGTGACGTGCACGCAGGGTTAAGATTATGGGCGGTGCTGTGATGTTTATTCCTAAGCAACTGCCCATAATCGCGGGACCGCGCTTTCCCCCTCGGCCTGCTTCGTTCTGCGCAAGCGCGCTGCTGCTGACCCCCACGTCACCTCCTTCCCATCTTGCCCCGAGGCATGAAATAGATGGGAGGAGCGCGGAGCAGTGACTACACCGATCAGGAGGAGACGCGGAGAGAAGATTACCGGCGAATACAGTAAAAAAAAACCACAAACAAACATTCACACATTGTGTTCTGTGTAGTGAACATCATTAAACGTTTTTTTTTTGTTTTTTTATCTTCCCCACAATGTCCTTACTATTTATGTGTTCCACTATCTATTTCATATTCATTCTACCAATCGATTACTGTATCTATCCCTTTCAATCCAACTCTGACTCTCCCTCTGTGTCTACATCTCTACCTTCACACTCTCTCTATTTCTCTTTTTCTCAATCTCACTGTTTCACTTTGTATTTCTCTATTTCTCTTTCATGTGTGTGTGTATATATATATATATATTACTCAATCTTTCTCTCTCCCTATCCCTCTTTCTCTATCCCTCTATTTCTCTCTTTCTATCTTTTTGACTCTTTAAATTTCTGTTAATTTCTCTCTCTATCCCTCTCTTTTTCTCTATCCCTCTCTATTTCTTCCTCTCTTTTTTTCTCTCTTTCTCACTCAATTTCTCACTCTTTGCATTTCTCTATCTTACTCCGCTATTTCTCTCTATTTCTATCCATTTTTATCTTTTTTCCTCTCTTTATCTCTCTTTCTCTCTCTCTCTCTTTCCCTCTCTTTCTTTTTCTCTGTTTCACTATTTAAATTTCAATGTTTATTTCTCTCCTCTATTTCTCTCTCTTTCTATCCCTCCCTCTCTCTATCCCTCTCTTTCTCTTTTTCTCTCTCTTTCTCACTTTGCATTTCTCTGTTTATCTCACTCCTCTGTCGCTCTATTTCTCTCTGCCCCTCTATTTTTTCCCCTCTCTATAACCGCTCTCTTTCTGTCTCTTTCTCTCTCTTTCCCTCGTTCTCTCTCGCTCTTTCTCTCTCTCTTTCTTTCTCTCTCTCTGTATCTCAATGTTTCTGTGTGTGTCTCTCTCTTTCTCTCTATCCTTTTATCTGTCTATTGACGGCAAAGTAGTGGAAGCCAAGGTTGGAACACTGCAACCAGAAGACAAGAACAGAAGAGAAGAAAAGAGAAAAGTAAAAAAAAAATAAATACACAACTATAAGCACTAATACACCAAAAAAAAACAATAAACTATTAAATTTAGATTGCACATCTCTCCTTTTTTTATATCTATTCTTCTTGATATTTATCCCTTTATCTCTACACCTATATGTCTCGCTACCTCTGTCTATATCTCTCGCTCACAATATATGTATCTGTTACCTTCTACATTTCTTTCTCTCAATCTTTCTCTCGCTCTCTATGTGGCTTTCTCCCTCTATATTTGTATATTCACATCTCTTTTTCTCCATATTTCGCTCTCTCACTCTATTTCTGTCTCTCACTCTCTCTGTCTATCTTTGTCTCTCTTTCTCCCTCTATCTGTCTGTATTTTTATCTCTCTATCTTTCTCTCTGTCTCTCTTTCTCTGTCTCTCTATCCATCTTTCTATTTCTCTCTATCCATCTTTCTCTCTCTTTCTCTGTCTCTCTTTCTCTCTCTTTCTTTCTCTCTATGTCTCTCTCTTTCTTTCTCTCTCTGTCTCTCTCTTTCTCTCTCTCTTTCTTTTTCTCTCTGTCTCTCTTTCTTTCTCTCACTGTCTCTCTCTTTCTCTGTCTTTCTCTCTGTCTCTCTTTTTCTCTCTCTTTCTCTGTCTCTCTTTCTCTCTGTCTCTTTCTCTCTCTCTCTCTCTTTCTCTCTCTCTATCCATCTTTCTCTCTCTCTTTCTCTCTCTCTTTCTCTGTCTCTCTCTTTCTCTGTCTTTCTCTCTGTCTCTTTCTTTCTCTCTCTGTCTCTCTCTTTCTCTCTCTCTCTCTCTATCCATCTTTCTCTCTCTCTTTCTCTCTCTCTTTCTCTGTCTCTCTCTTTCTCTGTCTTTCTCTCTGTCTCTCTTTCTCTCTCTTTCTCTCTGTCTCTCTTTCTCTTTCTCTCTCTCTTTCTCTCTTTCTCTGTCTGT